>NC_053490.1:230151966-230189466 GCF_905171775.1 Rana temporaria | reverse complement strand
TAAAAATTACTTGCATTATGTGTAAACACCATTCAGTACATTAGTACTCTGGGCCCAGGCTGGCGTGATGAAAACCCCATAAAGCGGCAGGTTCCATGACAGCCATGGGCTCAAGGAAAGTGGACTAAATGAGGCTGTCATTCAACCCAAAAGTCTGTCTCTGTCTAGTGTCAGTAAAGATTTAATGTGACAGACAGCTCTGGATTGAAGGTGAGTATTGCAGCAAATGTGGATTTATTTTTTATTTTTTTTGTAATTTAGTCGGACTAATTCATTTTATTTCAAATAAAGCTACTTAACCTCTTGATCACTGGGCACTTAAACCCCCTTCCTAACCAGACCAATTTTAAGCTTTCGGTGCTCTCACAATTTGAATGACAATTACTCAGTCATACAACATTGTGCCCATCTGAAATTTTTGTCCTTTTTTCCCCACAAATAGAGCTTTCTTTTTTTTTTGTTTTTGGTTGTATTTGATCGCCTCTGGGTTTTTTATTTTTTGCGCTATAAAAGAAAAAACACTGACAATTCTGTAATTTTTTTTTTAAAAAAATCTTGTTTCTGTCATATTAGCAAGTATTGGGGGTATTGCGGAGTATTGGCGGTATTGCAGAGTGGGGGGGGGGTTATTGCAGAGTATGGGGGGGTTATTGCAGAGTATAGGGGGTATGGGGGTATTGCAGAGTATGGGGGGTTATTGCAGAGTATTGATTTTATTGCAGAGTATTGCGCAGGGAAGGATGGCTGGATCTGTGACTGCATTTGTCACAGATCCAGCCACAGCAGCTGCTGCTGCCTCCGTTCTCCCCCCTCTCCTCTCACACTGTACCGATCGGTACAGAGAGGAGAGGGAGGAACCGGCGTCATTACCGGGTTGTTTACAAGTGATCGCTCCATCATTTGACGGAGCGATCACGTGGTAAACCGCTGCTATCAGCGGCGATTTACCACGATCTGTGATGCGCGGGTCTTCTAGACCCAGCGCTTACAGATGATTCCGGGAGCGCGCCCCAGGGGGCGCGCGAGTTGAGGGTATTTTGGGAGGACGTCCCAGGGACGTCCTCCCAGAATAACTCCACCGCGCTGTAGACGTCTTTTGTCTATGGCGCGGTGGGAAAGAGGTTAATGTTGTTCTGTTAGACTTTACATGTACTTTAACCACTTCAGCTCCGGAAGGTTTACCCCCCCCCCCTTCAGGCTTTTTTTTGCAATACGGCACTGCGTTACTGACGTACCCAAATAAAACGTTTTGTCACACAGGTAGAGCTTTCTTTTGGGGGTATTTGACCACCTTTGCGGTTTTATTTTTTGCTCTATAAACAAAAAAAAGACAGACAATTTAGGAAAAAATAACATTTTTAAAACATGCTATAAAACATACCCCCCCAATTTGATCAGTTTAGGCCAATATGTATTCTGCTGCATATGTTTGTTAAAAAAAAAAAATAAAATCCCAATAAGTGTATATTGGTTTAAGCAAAAGTTTTAGCTTCTACAAACTTTTTTTTTTTTTCTTTTCATTTTTTACTACTAATGGCGATTAGCAACTCATAGTAGGACTGCAATATTGTGGTGGACCTATCGGACACTGAACTGACACTTTTGACACATTTTTGGCACCAGTGACACTAAAACAGTGATCAGTGCTAAAAAAATATACACTGTACTGATACTGGCAGGGAAGGGGTTAACATCGGGGGCGATCAAAGGGTTAAGGGAGAAGTCCAACCTGAGCTTGTTAGGTTGGGCTTCTCCTATGGGTCACAGGAGTGCAATTAGTTTTGCACTCCTGTGACCCATTTTCAGCAGCGAGCGGTCTGAAGTCTCTGCTGACGTCACTGGAATTAGTCCAGGCCCCTCATCATTATTTAGGAAGTCTGGCTCTGCCAGGTCTGGACTGATGGCTGTCTCAGCCTCTCAGTGAGCCGCTGAGATGGGCGCTCCCTGCACCTCCACAGCACTCCAATGAGCGTGGAGGAGCAGAGCAGCTGACAGGCAGCATCACTCTGCTCGGGGAGCCGAGAGAACCAAGCCATCGGCGATGTTGGATGGCTTGGTTCTCGGTGCAGAGACGCCAGGGTCAGATTCAGCATCGGACTGATGCTGCATCCACCTAGGTAAGTAAAATGGGGGAATAATACGGATTCCCTTACTTCTCCTTTTAAATGTGTTCCTAGGAAGTGCTTGCTTTTAATTACGGCAAGCACTATGGTATATCATTTATTGTTACATGCCATATATTTCACTGAGAGAATATCATCGTTTGTGACACCGCCATCAATCCCATAAGGATCTTGATCCAGTATCACCCATTATACCCTGAGGGGATTGCTGTATTGACCCTTTCATAGCAGGGTCCATTCTGTTAGGTGAGCGGCCAATTGATCTTTTGGTGGAGGTTGATTTCACATTGCACGAGGACTTCTGCATGTTCTGCTGTGCACATTGAAGATCCCATGGATGGTGTTTTTATTGTTCACATTTGGACTTTTTGTATAGCGCTGCACCATCTTTTTTATATTTATCTGAGGGATTTGAGATTTGACCCTTGAGCTTTCATTTGGGTTTTGCATTTTGCGCTGATTTACTTTTTTTTTTTATATATTTCTCTTTTTAAGAAAGCAACAAACAATTCTAAGGACTCTAGACTAGACTCTAGACCTAGACTCTAATATGGTATATAAAGCTTCCTTTAAATATGCCAAGTGTGCAATATTTTACACCAATGTATTCTGTAAGTAAAAATTTGCAGGAATAACAAAGTACAAAGGAAACTGGATCTTTAGAGCTCATTTACACCTGTGATTTGGGCTGGACAGTGGATTTCTGCAGCTGGGATCACAGATGTGTGTGTACAGTTATAATGACAGGCTGACGGGAGCCATGGCTATTCGCATTTATCCCCACATGGAGCATGTGTTTTGAGACAGACGATCAGCCCTGGATGCAATCTGTGTCCTGCCCTAATCACGGGTGCGAATGAGCCCTTAGTTGTGTAACTGCTCAATACAGATCATTCTGTACATTTTTTAATATGATGAATAGAGTTGAGCGAACCCGAACTGTAAAATTTGGGTTCGGTACGGACTTTGGATTTTTCCCGAACACGGACCCGAACCCGAATAATTGGAAAAAGTTCAGGTCTGAGTTCGGGAAAAAAAAATGCGCGGAGGTCCCCGCAAATTCAATAACCAGACCGTTTAGGTCTGGTATGGATATTAAGGGGAACCCCGCCGTCAATTTAAAAAAAAAATGCCGTGCGGTTCCCCCTAAATATCCATAACCAGACCCTTCAGGTCAGGTGTGGATTTTAAGGGGAACTCCACCCCAAATTTAAAAAAAAATGGCGTGGAGTTCCCCCTAAAATCTACACCAGACCCCTTATCCGAGCACGTTGACCTGGCCGGCCGCCGAAAAGAGGGGGGGACAGAATGCGGCCCCCCCCCTCTCCTGAACCGCACCAGGCAACATGCCCTCAACATTGGGAGGGTGCTTTGGGGTGCCCCCCAAAGCACCTTGTCCCTATGTTGATGGGGACAAGGGTCTCATCCCCACAACCCTTGCCCGGTGGTTGTGGGGGTATGCGGGCGGGAGGCTTATCAAAATCTGGAAGACCCCTTTAACAAAGGGGACCCCCAGATCCTGACCCCCCCCCTGTGTGAAATGGTAATGGGGTACACTGTACCCCTACCATTTCACGAAGGAAGTGTAAATTCTTGTAAAAAAAACAACACACACACACCGTAGAATAAAGTCCTTTATTAAGAAAAAAAATAAGAAAAAAACTCCAGCGGTGATAATCCACTCGTTCCCGGCTTCCTGCTCCAACGTTGTCCTGATCCAGCGACGGGTGCGGGTGATCTCCAGCGATGAGAAGATCCATCCATCCAGAGAGCAGCATCGCCGACCTCCTCTCACTGCTGGGCACAGCCCAGCGAATGACGCGCTGAAGCTGTGACATTACTTATTTAGGGGAGGCAGGGCCACCCGTCATGTGCCCCCGCACCCTCAGACGTACCCTCTGCTACGTCACTGGGGAAGCCCAGGAAGAGGGAAGACTGGGCTTACCCAGTGACGTAGCAGAGGGTGCAGGGTCACGTGACGGGTGGCCCTGCCTCGCCTATATAAGTAATGTCACAGCTTCAGCGCGTCATTCGCTGGGCTGTGTCCAGCGGTGAGTGGAGGTCGGCGATGCTGCGCTCTGGATGGATGGATCTTCTCATCGCTGGAGCTCACCCGCCACTGGATCAGGACAACGTTGGAGCAGGAAGCCGGGAACGAGTGGATTATCACCGCTGGAGTTTTTTTTTTTTTTTTTTTTTATTATTAATAAAGGACTTTATTCTACTGTGTGTGTGTGTGTGTGTGTTTTTTTTTTTTTTACAATAATTTACACTTCCTTCGTGAAATGGTAGGTGTACCATTTCACACGGGGGGAGGGTCAGGATCTGGGGGTCCCCTTTGTTAAAGGGGTCTTCCAGATTCTGATAAGCCTCCCGCCCGCATACCCCCACAACCACCGGGCAAGGGTTGTGGGGATGAGACCCTTGTCCTCATCAACATGGGGACATCCTCCCCATGTTGAGGGCATGTGGCCTGGTGCGGTTCAGGAGAGGGGGGGGCCGCACTGTCTCCCCCCCTTTTCTGCGGCCGGCCAGGTCGACGTGCTCGGATAAGGGGTCTGGTGTGGATTTTAGGGGGAACTCCACGCCATTTTTTTTTAAATTTGGGGTGGAGTTCCCCTTAAAATCGACACCAGACCTGAAGGGTCTGGTTATGGATATTTAGGGGGGAACCGCACGTCATTTTTTATTTTTTTTTTAAATTGACGGCGGGGTTCCCCTTAATATCCATACCAGACCTAAAGGGTCTGATTATTGAATTTGCGGGGACCTCTGCATTTTTTTTTTCTAAAAGTCCGTGTCCCATTGACTACAATGGGGTTCGGAGTTCGGGTTCCCGAACTTTAAAAAAAAAGTTTGGGTTCGAACCCGAACATCCAGGTGTCCGCTCAACTCTAATGATGAACCATTATTTGACCCCCTGAACTGTTTAAAAGTCTAGGCTTCTGTTTGTCTCATACTGCTGTGTTTGTGAAATGTAAACGGATGACGATTATTAGTGGTTGCATGGGACGTTATTTTCTTGTTTTCTTAAACCTGCATGTAGGATAGTACACAGAAGTCCATTCCCATAGCCTCTGCGCTGGAGTTATGTATACTGTGACCACATTTCTATTAGTCTTATTTTTCTTCCTAAGGGGAAGGATGGTGTTCCGTTTCATATACAGCAGGCATACTTAGATGTTTCATAATGTGATTGCCACCTACTCACTGCTATTTATTGTTTCAGCTTTGTCTTCTTTGATCGTATGTGGCCCTTTTCTAACTGTCTTCCTGAAGCTTTTCTTTTATACAGGATTGATTCTATTCAAGCTTCTTCTAGAACTGCATTAAATAGTAATGCAACTGTCCAGTCTCTTTTAATTTCTTCTTTTAAGAAAATGTCACAGATGAACTTATTAATTAACAAAAGGCGTTGTTTTTTTTTTTTTTTTTTCTTTTAATGTTATATATATATATATATATATATATATATATATATATATATATATATATATATGTGTGTGTGTGTGTGTGTGTGTGTGTGTGTGTGTGTGTGTGTATATGTGTATATATATATGTGTGTGTGTGTGTGTGTGTGTGTATATGTGTATATATATATGTGTGTGTGTGTGTGTGTGTATGTATGTGTGTGTGTATATATATATATATATATGTATATGTATATGTTGAGCTATCTATAGACTGCCGGGGGGCTACAGCAGTTGCTGAGAGGCACTTCTTTGGGCGCCACAGTTCCAGCTATTCATTAATGGATACTGACATCTTTGCCCTTTGTTAGTTTATTTCACGGATGAAATAACACATTTATTTTGGAACTCGCTCGTGACACTGGTGCTGTTCCCAACTTCCCACACCAGCATGAGCAAAGCACAAGTTTTGCTTTAAACTTGAATTTTGCAACCAGTGCTCTGATATAACAAATGTTTCTGCATACTTTTTTTTAACCACTTAAGCCCCGGACCAATATGCTGCCTAAAGACCCAAGGGGTTTTTACAGTTCGGGACTGCGTCGTTTAACAGACAATTGCGCGGTCATGCGACGTGGCTCCCAAACAAAATTGGCGTCCTTTTTTCCCCACAAATAGAGCTTTCTTTTGGTGGTATTTGATCACCTCTGCGGTTTTTATTTTTTGCGCTATAAACAAAAATAGAGTGACAATTTTGAAAAAAATGCAATAATTTTTACTTTTTGCTATAATAAATATCCCCCAAAAACATAAATAAAAAAATGTTTTCCCTCAGTTTAGGCCGATACGTATTCTTCTACCTATTTTTGGTAAAAAAAATCGCAATAATCGTTTATCGGTTGGTTTGCGCAAAATGGGGATAGTTTTATTGCATTTTTTTATTTTTATTTTTTTTACTACTAATGGCAGCGATCAGCGATTTTTTTTCGTGACTGCGACATTATGGCGGACACTTCGGACAATTTTGACACATTTTTGGGACCATTGTCATTTTCACAGCAAAAAATGCATTTAAATAGCATTCTTTATTGTGAAAATGACAGTTGCAGTTTGGGAGTTAAACACAGGGGGCGCTGTAACATTTAGGGTTCACTTTGTGTGTGTTTACAACTGTAGGGGGGTGTGGCTGTAGGACTGACATCATCGATCGAGTCTCCCTAATAAAAGGGATCACTCGATCGATGCGCCGCTATAGTGAAGCACGGGGAAGCCGTGTTTACATACGGCTCTCCCCGTTCTTCAGCTCCGGGGAGCCTATAAACGAATAGCCGCGCCGTCATCCCGGATCGCTCCCTGAGGCTTACCGACCGCCGCATGTACCGGGGGGGGGGGGGTCCCGATCGGACCCCCGACCCACGTCAAGCAGAGGACGTACAGGTACGTGCATGTGCCTGTCCGTGCCATTCTGCTGACGACGTATATTTACATGAGGCGGTCCTTAAGTGGTTAAAGTACTGGTTTCTGTAAAAATACAGATAGATGGATCTCTATATCTATCGTATCTGCACTGCTTATGAGCAAAACGTGTTCAAAAAACTAAAGCACAGAAAAATTGGGTTGTCAGGCTTTGGCTCATAGCTTGGCAGAGCAGCTTCATTTTTTCCACTTGACGCTCTCCTTTTTTTTCCAACCTGGCACTCGCAATGCAAGAGATTTTGCACATTCCCATATCCCACCTCCCACTTCCCCCTCATCACCCTTTGTATGCTTAAGCCGTGCATCTGCTGCCATTAACCAGGGAAATTTTGACTCAAGACAGGAATCATAAAAAGCAGGGGCTTTACACCCATAAATTCTCAATTCTGAGTGGACAGATTTTCTACATTACAGGGTACAGTGCATGTGATGGCTCTGGGACTAGATCAGCCATCTGCCTTCTAAGCTAATTTCTAGAAAATCTTGCCCACAACTTCATCATAACACATTTAAGTGACTGCAGTTTTTACTAAAGAAAAAAGTTTGAATTAAATATCTGGCTATCGTGCTGTTTGAAGGCCTTGCTGTTACTGGTTGGTCAGGTTTTAAATAAAGGTACAGCAATATATGATCTGCTATCCAATCTCCATACTAGTGGGAAGAAGCTAATGAGCATAATGAAACATCTACAAAATTAAATCTTATACACAAACTCCACACAGATAATTTTCCAAAATAATATTAAAGACCCTAGACTTAAAGGGGTTGTAAAGGAATTATTTTTTTCATAATAAGCATCCTTTACCTGCAGACATTCCTCTTTTCACTTCCTCATTGTTTTGTTTTTGCTCAGACGTTGCTCTATTTCTTCTCTGTTCTGTTCACTTCCTGCTTGTCTGATTTTTACTCACCACCGTGAAGGGAGGCTTTACTGCGGTGGTCAGTGACGTGCTCGCCACCTCCTGGGAACTACATCTGTGTGGCAGGACACTCTCTACGTGTTAGATTTCAAGAAGGTGTGAATTACTGGGCGTGCCACAATGCATACTGGGAAATGTAGTTCTTACATGAACGAGCGCCGCAAACCAGGAAGTGAATGAGAGAACAGAAACTAGAACACCAGAGGTGATATAGGTGAAGGAATTTAATATGCATTTACTCGTTTAACAGAATCATTACACTATTCTGTCTACCTTGCAGCCATTTTTTTCCTTTTACAACTCCTTTAAGAGATATGTGGGTTGATTTACCCCAAATAGGCTGTTAACTTTACAAGGGAAGTAATTTTTCCCAGAGGGTAATGAATGAGATGAAGCTCTGCTGACTTCTGTCTTCCAATCATGTACAAACAAAAATTATACATTTTTTTATTTTTTTTCCTTGATTGGGTATTCTTTGCAAAATTACATTTTACAACATGTAACACGCTTTGGGTAAAATTCCTTTGCAAAGTGTAACTTCTCTTGGAAAACGAAACAGCCTATTGGCCTGGAAGTCAACCTCTTAGCATCAAACACGAAGGCTTTAGGCAGCATTCTAAGTTCTTTGCATATGGGTCACAGTAATTATGTATATGTCATAAATGTTCTACATGCATTTTAAAATTGGCATCAGTTTCAGCACATTATGTTTCTTTATCTGCTCTACATCAGATAGTTTTAGATCTCCGTTAATAACTGTGTGTTCTAGTTTTCATTTCATTCTAGTTTTCATTTGGGATAAATCCCCAAGTAATTGGTCAACGATGGTTGTAATATAAATCGATCTTGGGTGTTCCTTGCTTATCTGACTCGTCGAAATGTTCATTTTCTGCACTCCTTTTTTTAATAATTGTTTCATGCCATTTCAGAGAGGCAACAGCAGCTGGATGAGGAAATGCAGGAACAGTATGTAGACGCAGGACACGACCTTCATGTCCCCACAAACCGATCCACACAACCTCCTTCCGAGAGGCCCGGGGAAAGGCGTAGACTAGAGATGAAGAAACTTTATGGAGAGGAAGCAGCGAAGATCCAAGGAATGGAAACTGCCATACAGCTTAATTTTGACAGACATTGTGATAAGAAACAGCCCAAGTACTGGCCAATCATCCCATTAAAGTTATAGTCCAAAATTTGAACACTTTTATGTGATATTGTCAGACACTGCAGCTTTAACAACATGTGAATTTAATGAAACTGCTTATGTTCTACATTGGTTACCTCTTCATTACTATAGCAATAGCAGAATACATATACTGTATGGACTGTAAAGCTTCAACAGATATACAAGGCATAATGGTCTTCTTTTTTTTGCTTATATTATCTATGTTCAGAATTTTATATTTGAATCTAGGTTACATGTTGATTTTTCTTTTTGTGTGATAAAAAAGACCTTAATAAAGTATATATAGCATAGCTAAATAGGAATACATTTCAAAAACAGTTACACCTAGTTGTAGAGATTTTCCTTGGGATGACACCCTGTTAATGCATGACAAAACAGTGGGGAAAAGGTTAGGAGGTCACAAATTAAAAGTCAGATCAGAAACAAAAAAATGTTTTTGTTTTTTTTCTTTTAGTTTTAGAAAGTTGCAAACCCATGAAAAATCAGGGGCTACACAATGAAAGAACACCAGGGTATGCATTTCTTATGGCTGTCATAAAATCTTCAAGAGGAAGTAAACCCTGATGGGTTTTACTTCCTTTTTGTTCCCTGCAATGTAAAAGCATTATGTGCACATTATGTAAAACTTACTTGCAAACAAAGCCTACATGTTTACTCCCTCTTCCTTCCGGGGCCGTGGACTCTGGCTCTGTGCCTAGCTGGAATTGCGTGATGTCACTCCCACACGTGAGTAGGAGCCGCCAGTCACGGCACTCACTAGTGAAGAAGGCCGTTTCTTTACAGCGCATGCACCGATGACATCATCGGCACAGTACAAAGTACATATCTCCTAAACGGCGCACGTGTAGGAGATATTTACTGTACCTATAGGTAAGCCTTATTATAGGCACAACTTGAAAATGGAGGTTTACAACCTCTTTTTAAAAAGGCTGATAGCAACCAGATGTTCTATTTGTTTTTTAGTTTACACAAAAAAATTACAGATGCATCTTTTTAGGATCCATGCACACCAGTGCTTTTTTTTTTTTTACTAAAAATACGTTGGATAAAAAGGTGGAGGAGGTGGCATTATTTATTTTAAAAAAATTGTGTTTTAGAAGCGATAGCTTCCAAACAATCTCCTAGACGCTGAAGCTCAAAAGAAAGTGAATAGCTTAAAGTAGTGTGCATGGACACATAGGATAACACTAGCTTCTAGGAGCACAACAAAATAATGGTGATCCTCTATTTAAACCCCCACCCCCTGAGTGCCTAGGTAAAGGTACTCAATAACCAATAGTATGGAAGGACATGGCCAAAGCCAGCTACCAGGAGGATGGTGAATACTTAAACTATTGATTTGATAGCAAGTAGGTAATTAAGTGCAAAAAGTAGAGAGCCGATCTGCGAACTCCATTAAAGTTTATGGGAGACGAACATGAGAAGTCCCCATTTTGAAGGCTTATATGCAAGTAATTGGCCATAAAAGGATGTGGGGTCCTGGTACTGCCCTGGGGAACATGTATCAATGCAAAAGTGTTTTAAAAACATGATCTATTTTAACCACTTCCAGACCGCTGTACGACTATATACGGCCTAACTTTAAAGATACATATCTCGGTAACGGCAGCAGCTGCTGCCACAACCGAGGTATCTATCTTTACTGTCAGCGGTTCTGGTAACGATAACGGCGGTCTCCGCGGTGGATGCGCCGCAAGATCGCCGTTATCGGTGGCGGAAGAGGGGCCCCTCCCGCCGCTCTCCCGCGCCCTCCGCCGCTTACCGGAGCCGTCGGTAGCGGCGGAGGAGATCGCGACCGTTCGGGAGCTGAGCGGGGACGAGACTGAAGGAAAAATCTCCTTCGCCCGTCCCCATAGCTCGGCTGGGCGGAAGTGACGTCAAAACGTCAGTCCCGCCCAGCCTCTTAAAGAAACATTTTTTTTTTTTTGTCATTTGAAAAAATGACATTTTCCAATTTTTAATTTTTTTTTTGCATTTTAGTCTAAATATAAGATCTGAGGTCTTTTTGACCCCAGATCTCATATTTAAGAGGACCTGTCATGCTTTTTTCTATTACAAGGGATGTTTACATTCCTTGTAATAGGAATAAAAGTGATAATTTTTTTTTTTTTTTTTTTTCCAGTGTAAAAAATAATAAAATAAATAAAAATAAATAAAAAAAAATTTTTTTAAAGCGCCCCGTCCCGACGAGCTCGTGCGCAGAAGCGAACGCATACGTGAGTAGCGCCCGCATATGAAAACGGTGTTCAAACGACACAAGTGAGGTATCGCCGCGATCGTTAGAGCGAGAGCAATAATTATAGCCCTAGGCCTACTCTGTAACTCAAAAAATGCAACCTATAGAATTTTTTAAACGTCACCTATCGAGATTTTTAAGGGTAAAAGTTTGACGCCATGCCACGAGCGGGCGCAATTTGTAAGCGTGACATGTTGGGTACCATTTTACTCGGCGTAACATTATCTTTCACAATATATAAAAAAATTGGGCCAAATTTATTGCTGTCTTATTTTTTAATTCAAAAAAGTGATTTTTTTCCAAAAAAAGTGCGCTTGTAGGACCGCTGCGCAAATATGGTGTGACAAAAAGTATTGCAATGATCGCCATTTTATTCTCTAGGGTATTAGAAAAAAAAAATATATAATGTTTGTGGGTTTTAAGTAATTTTCTAGCAAAAAAAAATGTTTTAGTCTTGTAAACGCCAAATCTGAAAAACACCCAAAGTAGAGAAGTGGTTAAAGAAGCAGTGATTTTAATGATGCTTGAAGTGAAACAATAAAAATGAAAAAAACATTTACATATAGTGCCTGGGTGCTCCCCTTAGTCTGGCTGTAAAGTGGCACATCTGTAGCATGTATAAAACATGCTGCTGCAAAAATGAAATTTCTACAGGGAAAAATAAAAGGATCAGATCACATTTACATTTATTTGTAGTTGCAATTGCCAGCATCTGGCAAAAAAAGAAGAAAAATACAGTGTGGGGTCTGGTATGGATTTTAAGGAGAACCTCTTGCCAATTATTTTATTTTAATGGCGTGGGTCCCCCCCCCCCCCAAATCCATACCACACCCTTATCTAAGCATGCAGCCTGGCAGGCCAGGTAAAGGGGGGGGGGGGCACCCCTCCTCCTGAGCCATACCAGGCCACATGCCCTCAGCGGGGGGGGGCGCTGCCTCCCCCCACTCCAAAGCACCTCCCCATGTTGATGGGGACAAGAGCCTCTTCCCCCACACCCCTGGGCTGTGGTTGTGGGGGGATAAGGGGGCCCCAGATCTTGCCTTTTGTGAATGAGTATGGGGTATATTGGCTTCCTGCTCCTTAACAACATATTGACTGCGCTTGGCACAGAAAACAGGTGAAGTTCGGGCCCGACTTTTACTCTGCCCGAACCATTCGCCCAACACTAGCAGAAAGTAGTCGGCTTGAGGGAGCATGCTGTTCATAAAAGGGTAAAAAATATTTCCATATTTGGTTTGCTTTATACACTCATGGGCCACTTTATTAGGTACACCTGTTCAATTGCTTGGTAACACAAATTGCTAATCAGCCAAATCCCATGGCAGTCAATGAATTTAGGCATCTAGACTCGGTGAAGTTGATTTACTGAAGTTCAAACCAAGCATCAGAATAGGGTAGGAAGGGGATTTAAGTGACTTTGAACGTGGCATGATTGTTGGTGCCAGACGGGCTAGTCTGAGTATTTCAAAAACTGCTGATCTACTAGGATTTTCTTGCACGCTGGGTGCCACTCCTGTCATCTAAGAACAGCTGCAATTCGCACAGGCTCACCTAAATTGGAAAATAGAAGATTGGAAAAACATTGCTTGTTCTGATGAGTCTCATTTCAGCTGCAGCATTCAGATGGTAGGTTCAGAATTTGGCATAAGCAATGTGAAAGCATGAATCCATCCTGTCTTGTATCAATGGTTCAGGCTGGTGGTGGTTTAATGGTGTGGGGGATATTTTCTTGCCACACTTTGAGCCCCTTAGTACCAATTGAGCATTGTTTAAAAGCCACGGCTTTCCTGACCATGTCCATCCCTTTATGACTACAGTGTATCCATCTTCTGATGGCTACTTCCTGCAGGATAATGCACCATGTCACAGCTCAAATCATCTCACCACATTCTTGAACATGACAATGAGTTCACTGTACTCCAATGGCCTCCACAGTCACCAGATCTCAATCCAATAGAGCACCATTGGGATGTGGGTTAGAATGGGAGATTCACATCATGGATGTGCAGCCGACAAATCTGCAGCAACTGCATGATGCTATCATGTCAATATGGACCAAAATCTATGAGGAATGTTTCCAACACCTTGTTAAATCTGTGCCACAAAGAATTAAGGCAGGCGAAAGGGGGTTCAACCTGGTACTAGCAAGGTGTACCTAATAAAGTGGCTGGCGTGTGTATATATTTAAAGACTAGTTTGATCTCTCAGTTATAGATGGACACTGGTTGGCTAAAACATCTGCAAACAGTTGACAATTGTAACTTAATGCCATTTGAAGGACAGATTTCCTCCCCTGTGCCACAGTAGGATCTCCCAAAGTTTCAGGCCATTAAGACATTTTGGTTCTTTTGATGAAATCTTCATTCTACACATAGTATGAATTGAATTGTGGATGTTATTTTGTAAATTGGTCATGATGACATGGATCCAATCAACTAGTGTCATGTACCTAAGAACCCAACTGATATGTATATCCAGACTGATTAGGAGTCTGGTTTGGATTTAGACCTAAAGATTCCATGAAGCAGGTTTGGGCATATTGTACTCGCTACTTTATGGAAGCGAATATTTACTTTCATTGCTCAGAGACTTGACATATCTACTTTAATTCATTGATAATACACAGAGTAAAGGTGAGCTGTCTTTAAACTTAGGCCCATAAAAATAAGCTAGTCTACATTGTTGCACACAATAATAGTCAACAGATCAAATATAGATGATAGAAAAAGAAAATGAACACCTTATGTTCCCCACATATAAATTCATCTTGACATACTCCTGTTAATCGATTTTCTGTGTGTGTGATTTGGTAGAATTCACTGCAAAATGATCTGTTTATTCTATTCTTATTTTCTCCTCTGTGAACTATTACCATGTCAATTGGAATCTGAACGTTTTAATATGATGTGAGCGTTGTCTGTGAAATGCAATGTTATATGGATGAGCAGTGATTCTTTTTATGTATCACACTGTGCCTTTGGTCATATATATATTGGATTCTCTTGGGCAATAAAAAAGTAAAAACATCTTCACCTATTATTGAATTCTGTCAGGCATTTATCTGGCCATGTTGCTGTACTTCTAATAATCACTATAGTATTAAGGCAATTAAAACAGCTTGTACACATCTGTTTTTTCTTTTTTTAGCATGCTCTATTTCATGTATATTAAACACAAGGCCCGCCGGGCAAATCTGGCTGCAAGGCCATGTCATATGGCCCTCGAACCCAGGGCCTTTTTTTTACCTGACCGTTTTGCTCTGCAACTCATGGATCTCACAGATCCCTGTAAGCACTCACAGCGGAGACATATGCCGACCAATGAACTCCCTGCATGGCGAGGCAAAGTTGCTAGACTAGTACGCTGGTGCTAGAGCCAGACCAGATGCAAGATGTGAGGAAGCTTGGGGGGTGTGGTAGAAGATGACTGTGGGGGGAGATGTGTGTAGAGGTGGGGGTGCAAACCCTGCACTCCGTACATAATGCACTCCTAAACCCTGAACTCTGCAATCTGTACTCGTCCACTCTTGAACTCTGTACACTCCTGAACCTTGCACGATGTACACATTGCACCCTTAAATCCTGCACTCTGTACACTCCTGAACTCTGTATGTAGCGCACTCCTGAACCCTGCACCTTCTCTCTTCTGTTGCTAGGTGGCGTTATGCTGGTGACATTAGATAGACAAGGACTTAGCAAGGTCAGGTATGTAATGGATGGAATGTCTCAACCAATTGGCGGGGGTTCATTTAGTCCCTTGGCCTGCTGCGCGAGCCTATTTATTTGGGTGTAGTCAGGTGATTAGGGTCCTGTGCCACCTGGATGGCAGTCTGGGTGGACTTGTGTTATGCTACCCCAGGCTGCTAGGCCAGAAGCCGAAGGCCTACCATGGGGACATCTGGCTGTCTAAGGGCCTATCCAGAGCAGGAGAAGCAGCACAGGGTTGGGACTGTAGGGTTGGAGTCCAACCGAGAGTAATGGTTCAGCCGGACAGGGAACCAGTTGAGGTCGGAGGTAGAGGGGAGGCTGTCACCATTAAGGAACTATCCACCTTGCTACCGGAGACAAATTGTGAGTAAGCTGGAGCCAGTACCAGAGCAGCCTTCTCACCAGCCAGGGACAGTGAAGAAGTGGGAAAACTTCAGCAAGTGTCAAGCCAAGGACCCAGCTGGACAGCAGAGGTGACACTTGAGTATCTGTGAGTGCCATGCCAGGGACCCAGCAGGGAAGCGGGGGTGACACTTGAGGAAGATACTGAGTAATGGAAGTGCAAGTGCTCCGGGGATCCAGTGGCAGTGGCAATTGGGTCTGAGAGTCTAATGAGAGGCTGGGAGCTCAGTGAGTTAAGACCTACAGTGAGCGACTAGCGTGCAAGGAGAACTATTCTGTGTTACTAGACCACACAATTGTCAGTTAAAGCGACGCAGTGCCGTATCGCAAAAAATGGCGTGGTCATTGATCAGTCAATTCTTCCGGGGCTAAATCGGTTAATAAGTCACCGGGACCAGATGGCTTACACCCGAGAAACTTAAAGGGGTTTTAAACCTACGTGTTTTTTCACCTTAATGCATCCTATGCATTAAGGTGAAAAAACACCTTGCAGTGTCCGGGCCCCCCAGCCCCCCCCCCCCGTTTTACTTACCTGAGCCCCGAATTTCTGTGGGTGCGTCCTCCACAGAGTCCCGGCTTTGATTGGATAGATTGATAGCAGCGCAGCCATTTGCTCCCGCTGCTGTCAATCAAATCCAACAACCCAGGGGGCAGGGCCGAGTCATACACTCGGCGTCTATGGACGCCGAGTGTATGACTCAGGAGCGCGCACGCAAGGTAACCCCCTCGGGAGAGAGCTTTCAAGAGGGGGTCATCTAATGCAGGGAGGAGCCGCGGGCCGCCATGTTTGTTATTTAAATAAATAAATGAACCTTTAGTGTCACTTTAACCTGCCTAGCGGTATTCCCGAGTGTGGCTCGGGGTGGAATTTCAGTGCCATTAGCAGTAACCCTGAGCCACACTCGGGATTGCATCGCTGGATCCTGGAAGACCTTGTCCCCAGGATCCCGCAACGTATTCCCACAGTGTACGGCAGCCGGATCTTCCGCCTGATACTGTGCGTGCACTGGATTCCCTTCCCTGCGAGCGTTGCAACGCAGGGGGGTGGAAATGGCAGTAAATTCAAACAGTATAAAACACAAACCCACTGATACAATGTAATCCTATTGGATTACAATACAAAATAATATTTATTGACCTTAGATTGCCCCCCAGTGCTTTCTCCAGTGCCTTTGTCTGCAGTTTTACTGTACTTTGTGTCTGTAAACTGCAGAGCGACCATGGCATCTAAAAAGCGCACCTCCACCTCAAAAGCGGTATATGACCTGCTGGAAAACCGCGACAGTGATGCAGAGTCGCTTGCAAAGTTGAGTAATAGCGACTCTTGGGGAAGTTTGTCATCAGACGCAGAAAGCGATTTCAGCGATGACCCTGTGACTGTGCCCAGCGATGTACGGACTTGGTGCTCGATTGACTGTGGTACGGAGCACTTAGCACCCCCAAGCTTTCTATTTACAGGAGCACCTGGTATCAAAGTGGATGTTGAGGATGACAACCCCTTGGCATACCTCCAACTCTTTTTGACCGATGAGGTCATTGAAAAAATTGTTATGGAGACAAATCGGTACCAGGAGCAACAAGCTGCTACCCATCAGAGGTTTTTAAGGAGCAGAAAGTGGGAACCAGTGACCAAAGAGCACATCTGGAAGTTTCTGGGCCTAATTATTCTTCAGAGAGTGGTGGGGAAACCCCTGCAGAAGTGGTATTGGACCACCAACAAGTTACTAACCACTCATTTTTTTGGCACAGTCATGTCGGAAAACAAATTTTCGCTCATATTGAAATGTTTGGGAGGTTTATCAAATAATTCTGAAGAATTTCCAGCAGACCTATGTACCAGACAGACATAAGTATTGACGAAAGTCTAATGGCCTACAAAGGAAGACTCAGCTGGATACACAGTATATGGCGTCAAAGAGAGCATGATTTGGCATAAAATCATTCATGCTGTGTGAATCCAGCACTGGATACATATGGAATTCGGTTCTATACACCAGGAAAGGAACCAAATTCAGCGAACGATTCAGCAGTTATGGAATGGCAACCGCTTTGGTTCTTTCTTTGATTGAGCCATTGCTGAATCTGGGCTACTGTGTAACCACAGACAATATTTACACGTCCCCAGAACTCTAAGGCCCCGTACACACGACCAAACATGTATGCTGAAACTGGTCCGCGGGCCAGTTTCAGCATACATGTTCGGTCGTGTGTAGGCACGAGCGGGCCGAATTCCAGCAAACATTTGCCCGCCGGGCCTTTTCTCAGCAGACAAATATTCCTGGACGTGTTTTAAAACCGTCCGCTGGAATCCTGCCCGCTCGGACATGTACGGTCGTCGGTACAGACCTACCGTACATGTCCGAGCGCCCGCCGTCCCTCGCATGCGTCGAATGACTTTGACGCATGCGTGGAAGCCTTTAAATGGCAGGCCCGCCCACGTCGCCGCGTCATCGTCGCGGCGACGACGCGGACACGCCCCGCGTAGTGTTTACGCGCGGATTTCTGTACGATGGTTAGTACAACCATCGTACAGAAGCCCTCTGGCAGGCATGTACGGTGAAAACGGTCCGACGGACCGATTTCATCGTACATGTTTGCTCGTGTGTACCGGGCCTATGAGTTCCTTCTACTGAACAAGACAAATGCATATGGGACCGCTAGGGCTAACCGGCGTGACATGCCGCCAACCTTTCGCAATAAAAACCTCAAGGCAGGAGAAATAGTTGCCTAGCAGAAAGGAAAAATGATGGGGCAAAAAAGATGTGTGCCTAATGAATACCATTCACAACACCTCTACTGTCATGGTACACACCAAAGGTGGAAAAGATGTAATGAAGCCCCAAGTCGTGTTGGATTACAACAACACCATGGGAGGTGTGGACAGAGCTGACCAGGCCATGACCTTTTATCCTGCGATAAGGAAGCAACAAAAAAAATAATACAAAAAAATCTCCAGGCATCTTCTTGAACAGTGCCTGTGGAATGCATTCATTCTGCTGAAAAAAAAAAAGAGTGATAGGCCTATGGTTCATGCGGACTTTGGAAGGTTGCCTAACTTATATTTCTGAAGCACCAAACGTCAACGGCTGTAAACAGATCTGGACGTCGTGCTGCTGGCTTTGTGAACCCGGAACACCTGACTTGTCGTCACTTTATGGACTGCATTCCACCAACGGAAAATAAGTCAGCACCCACAAGGATGTGTGTGGTTTGCTGCTCTAAGCGTGATGACACTGGCAGGAAAATCCGAAAAGAAACCAGGCTCTATTGTCCTGATTGTGACGTTGGACTTTGTGCTGTACCATGTTTTAAAATTTTCCATACCCGGGACGTTTACTGAAGCAATATGACTACTAATATTGCACCCTTGTTTGATTCAAAAAAATGTCAGTGTTTTTGATTATATCATTTACTAAAATGTATTGAATAAAAAGTATTATTATTATTAAATTATTATTTGTTATTATTTATTATATTATAATTTATGATTTTGTGTTTCAATTTTTATCATACCTGAGTGTCTACTAGACTCTGGTTTGGACAGATTTAAGTGAGTTATTCCTAAGATTTACAGGCCTACAATGTAAAACGCCAAATTTCCATGCAAAATAATGGTACCGCTTTCAGCACCTAAAATCTGAAAGAATCATACCGCCAGGGAGGTTAAGGAACTCAGTCAAGTAATTGCCAGACCATTGTTCCTAATTTTTTATCCGAACAGTCTACTGATTGGAATGGTACCAGCTGATTGGAGAAAAGCCAAAGTAGCACCAATATTTTAAAAACGGCCAAGATACATCCCTGGGAATTACAGACCAGTTAGCCTAACATCAATAGTATGCAAGCTCTTGGAGAGATGATAAGAGACTATATACAATATTTTAGCAATGACAACTGTATCATTTGCAATAGGGTTATCCCGATACCGATACTAGTATCGGTACCAATACCGAACATTTGATCGAATACATGTACTCGGGCAAATGCTCCAATGCTTCACCCGATACCTGGACAGTCAGGGGGATCAGTGCAGTGGGGGGAGTTACAAGCACTGATCACCCTGTATAGATTTCAATAAAGCCCGACAGCCGCTTCTCCCCCCCTTCAGCTGCTTTAGTGAAATCTATACAGGGTGATCGGTGCTTGTAACTCCCCCCACCGCCCCGATCACCGCTGACTGTCCTTGTATCCTCCTCCAGTCCCCCTCTGTTCTGTGCTGCTGTTCTCTCCGTTCTGCTCTGTGTCCCCCTCCGTGCTCCATGTCCTCCTAAGTGCTCCGTGCTGCTGTTGCTTCCATTCTGCTCTGTGTCCGCCTCCGTGCTCCATGTCCTCCTAAGGACTCTGTGCTGCTCTCCCCTCCGTTCTCCTCCGTGTCCCCCTCCATGCTCCGTGTCCCCTTCTGTTCTTCTCCATGTCCCCTCCCATTCTGCTCCGTGTCCTCCTCTGCCCCCTCTGTCCTCGATCAGTCAGGATGGAGAGCGGAGGTAAACCCGGCTCCTTCCTTTTGTAAATGAACAAAGTCAGTGATCACTGACTCTGTCAATTCACATAACTGAAACATCGTAACCTGTGATTACGAGAGGAGCCGCTGTCTTCTCTCCATTCATTTTCAGTGCTGTTGGAAAAGGGACTGGGGAGTCTCTATCCTCAGTCCCTTTCTCTGTCTCAAAGGGGAGATGTCAGCCGTCTGTTAAGACCCCTGATATCTCCCCCCCCCCCCCCCAAGAAAGCATTGTAAAAAACAAAAAAATAACAAAAAATAAATTGTAAAAAATATTCTAAAAAATTAATTGTAAAAAAAAACTGACACATGTGCCACTGTCACATGACATTAAAAAAGTATTGGTAATCGGTATCTGCGAGTACTTGAAAAAAAGTATCGGTACTTGTACTCGGTCTTAAAAAAGTGGTATCTGGACAACCCTAACAAGCAGTAATCAGCATGGATTCATGAAAAATCATTCTTGCCAAACCAATTTATTAACCTTCTATGAGGAGGTGAGCTGCCATCTAGATCAAGGAAGGCCAGTAGACATGGTGTATCTGGATTTTTCAAAAGCATTTGATACAGTTCCCCATAAACATTTACTGTACAAAGTAAAGTCAGTTGGCTTGGACCATAGGGTGAGTACATGGATTGAAAGCTGGCTATTGGGCGAGTTCAGATGATAGTGATAAATGGGGAGTACTCTGAATGGGCAGGGGTGGAAAGTGGGGTCCCCCAGGGTTCTATCCTGGGACCAATCCTATTTAATTTATTTGTAAACAACCTGGAGGATGGAATAAACAGTTCAATCTCTGTATTTGTGAACAATACTAAGCTAAGCAGGGCAATAACTTCTCAGCAGGATATGGAAACCTTGCAAGAAGATCTGAACAGATTAACCACTTCCATACCAGGCACTTACTTACCTTCCTGCCCAAGCCAATTTTCAGCTTTCAGCACTGTCGCAATTTGAATGACAATTGCGCGGTCATGCTATACTGTACCCAAATAAAATTTTTATCATTTTGTTCCCACAAATAGAGATTTCTTTTGGTGGTATTTGATCACCTCTGCGATTTTTATTTTTTGCGCAACAACTAAAAAAAGACGTAAATGTTAAAAAAAATACGTTTTTTTTTTGTAAATTTTTTTGTAAATAAGTAAGTTTTCTTCTTTTAATTATGGGCACTGATATGGCGGCACTGATGGGCACCAATGAGGTGGCACTGATGGGCACCGATGAGGCGGCACTGATGGGCACTGGTATGCAGCACTGATTGGCACTCATAGGTGGCACTGATGGGCACTCATAGGCGGCACTGATGGGCACTCATGGGCGGCACTGATGGGCACTCTTTGGCGGCACTGATGGGTGGCACTGATGGGTACTTATGGGTGGCACAGATGGGCACTGATAGGTGGGCACTGGGCATAGATGGGCACTGATGAACACTGAGGGGTGGCACTGATGGCATTGCTGGGCATCACTTCAGTCAGTGCCCATGTTGCCAGTTAGTGCCCATTTGTGGGCACTGATTGGCTTCGATTGTGCTCGTTTTTTTTTTTTGCCTATTTCTCTATTAGGCACCAGGGGTCCCTCCCCGGTGGTCCAGTGTGGGCATCGGAGGGGGGCTGCGCTGATAAACAATCAGTGCAAACCCCCCTGTCAGGAGGTGCGCGCCGGCAAGTAATCCTGCAGGGCGTCAATAGACGTCCAGTCAGGATTACAGAACCACTTCCCAGACGTCAATTTACTATTGACCGGGCGGAAAGTGGTTAATGAGATTTGCAACTACATGGCAAATGAGGTTTAATGTGGCAAAAATATGAATGTAATCTACTCACTGAGGGGAGAACCTCTGGGGGAATCTAGGATGGAAAAGGATCTGGGGGTCCTAGTAGATGATAGGCTCAGCAATGGAATGCAATGCCAGGCTGCTGCAAGCAAAGCAAACAGAATATTGGCATGCATTAACTGCCTGCCGACCAGCCGCCGTCATTCTACGGTGGCAGGTCGGTACGATCCTGCGAACCCTCGTAGCTGTACGTCGGTTCATTTAAGCGGGATAGCAGGCACATAAACACACAAATCCCTGTTCTGTGAGGCGAGGAGAGGCAAATTGTGAGTTCCCAATAGCTAGGAACCACAATCTGTCATCTCCTATAGTCAGTCCCCTCCCACCACAGTTAGAACACACACTAGGGAACACAGTTAACCCCTTGATCGCCCCTAGTGTTAACCCCTTCCCTGCCAGTGACATTTACACAGTAATCAGTGCATTTTTATAGCACTGATCACTGTATAATTGTCAATATAAAAACCGCAGCGATGATCAAATACCGCCAAAAGGAAGCTCTAATTGTGGGGGAAAAAAGGACGTAAATTTTGTTTGGGTACAGCGTGCAATTGTCAGTTAAAGCGACACCATGCCGTATCACAAAAAATGGCCTAGTCATTGAGCAGCCAATTCTTCTGGGGCTGAAGTGGTTAAAAAGGGGATAAACTCCAGAGATAAAATAATAATTCTCCCACTCCAAAAGACTCTGGTCCGGCCGCACCTAGAGTATGCTGTCCAGTTCTGGGCACCAGTCCACTATGTAACTATGTAACAAATGCTTTAAGTAAAACAGTTTGACTTTAGAACCACTTTAAAGCCAAACTCCAGCATTTACTTTGCTGTGTGAATTAGAAGATGCAGCCAGTCAGGAGTATGTCCGACATCATCTAGCATTTACTTCCCCAGCCTGACTGTCCCTGACCAGCACCTTTCATTCATTGAATTTCAGTTCTTTTAACCACAGAGGCTCAGCATGTAGGGTGGTCTGTGTGCCATCTGCCTAGGAATGCCCAATCCTCCAGACTGATACTCATCCATGAAGATATTTTAATATTTATATAACTTGCATTAGTACTGAGGGCCCTTGAGAGCAGTACTGAGTAAATGTGCTGTGATGTATTCAAGAGGCTATGTGCAGCACCCTGTGGCCCCCTGGGATTGGGAAAAGCACAATATAAGCAAATTCAATTTCTGTTTCAATATTATGGTGGATTCCAGAAATGGTAGATGTCATACTTCTGTTATTCTGTGTGCAATGTCTACACATCTAAAGCCTACGTGGCCACCCTTCACTCTGGAAAAAATACAGACCAAATACTAACTTGGTCAACAATTGTGTTTGTCACAGCGCAATCAATACTAAAAAATGAATGTGGTACTAAAGGGCCTAATTCTGCAACCACCATTAAATTGACTCATCAATCAGTCACAACCCTAGAGGTGTTACGCAACTTGAACAAAATACTTTCTATATCCCATAGTTAAAAGGAATTCTATATATGTTTGCTTGCCTTTATAAGAAGAATGGATGAAATCAGCGTGGTGCCACCAAAACCAAATGCTTGGTTCCTCGGGAAATGTGCTTTTTGTGGATAAGTGTAACCTCAAATAGGGAGAAGAAATATATAGCAACAATGTTAAGCTTGTAGAGTTTAGTCAAATATTTTAATGCCTTTTTGCATGTTGATTGCTCATTTTTATTTGCGTTCATATTTGTACACTGTGATTTACTACCAAAAAAGTAGTCTAATGCAAACTGCACTATCTGCCCCCATTGTCATTTGTTTCATGTTGTTAATAGTGGGGTAGATTCAGGTAGGGCTGCGCACTCTTACGGAGGCGCAGCGTACCGTTTTAACGCTACGCCTCCGTAAATTACTTGCGCTATGCTTCATTCACAAAGCAGTAGCTACGTAATTTGCGTGGGCGCTCCGTAAAATAAACCGGCGTAAGCGCGCATTATTTAAATGATCCCGTAGGGAGCGTGGATCATTTAAATTAGGCGCGTTCCCGCGCCAAACGTAGTGCGCATGCTCCGTCGCATGCTCCAACTTTCCCGACGTGCATTTTGGTAAATGACGTCGCAAGGACATCATTTGCTTCAACGTGAACGTAAATGGCGTCCAGCGCCATTCACGATTCACTTACGCAAACGACGTAATTTTCAAAAATCGCGACGCGGGAACGACGGGTATACTTAGCATTGGCTGCCCCTGCTAATAGCATGAGCAGCCTTACGCAGAAACCGACGAACGCAAACAACGTAAAATGCGAACGCCGGGCGCCCGTACGGTTGTGAATCGGCGTGAGTATGCAATTTGCATACTCTACGCTGACCACTACGGTAACACCACCTAGCGGCCAGCGTAAGAATGCAGCCTACGATACGACGACATAAGAGCCTTATGCCAGTCATATCTTAGGCTGCAGTCGGCGTATCAAGCTTTCTGAATCAGGAGAAGTCGATACGCCGGCGCAACTAAGCAATTACGCTGCGTATCTATGGATACGCAGACGCAATTGCTTTCTGAATCTACCCCAGTAAATTGACCCATATCCCTGCTTGTAGTATGATCATGTGACTTACATATAAATCTAAATTGGGTACAGTTCCCTCTGTGAATTATCTAACATTCACAGCGATAGAAGGACACTGGGGGGAACTGCATAGTTTATCCTAATGCCGCGTACACACGGTCGTTTTTTGTGATGAAATAAAACAAAGTTTTTCTAACTTCATCATAAAAAACGATGTTGCCCACACACCATCGTTTTCTGAAAATGCTCTAGCAAAGCGCGGTTACGTACAACACGTACGACGGCACTCTGTTCCATTCAAGCTCCCTTCTCATAACTTGCTTCTGAGCATGCGCGGGTTTAAAACGTCGTTTTAGCCCACACACGATCATTTTTTATGACACAAAAAACAAAATTTTTTAGAAGACAAAAAACGATGTGAAGCCCACACACGATCATTTTAAATGACGTTTTTAAAAACGTTGTTTTATTTCATCACAAAAAACGACCGTGTGTACGCGGCATTAGAAATGAGAAATCAGTCAAGAAATTGTATGAAAGCCAGAAAGCTAAAAAAAAAAATAGAACTAACTATTAATGTCATCCTTCGGATTCTTTCATCAGGTTTACTTCAATTCAGGCATGCATCGCTTACAAACATTCACTTCTGATGAGGAGGCATTGATGAGCCTGCACTGATAGGCAGCACTGAAGGGCACAGAGAGGTGGCACTGGTAGGCAGCACTGATAGGTGGTACTGATAGGCACCAATTAGAAGCACTGGTGGGCACTTATAGGTGGCACTGGTGGGCACTAATAGGTGGCACTGGGTCGCAGTAATTAGCAGCACTGGTAGGCACAGTGGCAGGTACCGATATTCCTGTAACAGAAGCCGGATACCAGCTTTATTCTTTTCTCCTTGCGCTGATCGTGAAGAGAAAAAAAGCCAATAACCGGCTTCTGCTTACTTTTTCGTGATCAGCTGTTATTGGCTAAAAAACTTGACGATCACAGATCGTGCCGCCTGCGCGATCACAGGAGGACGTCTATTGACGCCCTCCCAGCACTGGAAGCCAGCTATAGCATGGACGGAAAGTGGTTTATAAACAGTGAAAATGTATAGGATATTTACAGCTCTTCACTCTCTCAATCAGCATTGGATATTTTAAATCCTTTTTCTGCTAGCATGTGTAAACAGATAGGAAAGTTTATTATATTTACTTGTTTTACATTTTTATTTTTCACATTTCTTCAGTTAATTCCTGATTTCCAGGTCTAGACAAATGTCATCATACATCCCAGGAGACTTCATGAGGGGAGGAGGGGTTTTCTCAGCTAAGCACAGCCTCCTGTATGCATGCCTCAACTAAGGCCTTATGGATTCCAGGAAGTAAATACTACATGAATCGTTTGCCCTTACTCAAGATGGCCACAGACAGAAATGCTAGGGGGTGTTTTTCAAATTGATTTCTCAGCAAAATAAAGCATGGAGACATGGATGGATGGCTAAGTTTGCTTTGAATATTAAAATGAATTAATTTGTGTTTGGTTTGTGGTGCTCAGGTGGAGTGTAGTTCCGCTTTAAATCATCATTGTAACGGCTACCCATGTAGTGAGAGGGTCTCAGCCATTGGAGAGGTCCTTTTCCCTGGCAAGCTGCTATATGCAGGTACCGCCGGTATATCCCATCGAACGCCCTTCCAAGAAACGAGACGGGCTACGTTTGCAGAGTCAAGCAGGACTGACTTTTAATGCCACATTTTACCTCCTTATATCTGGTTACAAACTGTACAGAAACAAATGACACCCCCCCCCCACCCAGGGGGGGCTTCAATACACATACTTTGAAATAATGACATTGCCTTGAGCCAATCAGTCGCTAGACATTTTGGCTCCTAAACTTAGCTTGATCAGACAATAGAATTCAATTAACCTTTAAAACAATTATCACTCACACATAATCCCCATCAGCATACACCTCACAGGAGGCTGTTACCTACACAAAAGAGAGTTCATTAGCTATGCAAAGGGAACATTAGCATTCAGCAGTGAAAGAGACCCTTGTCCAATTAACCCTTTGAGCTCAGAATACAATTTGGTACATCCAATTGTGACAAGCCATGCAGTTCCTTGTAGTCCTCCCTGCATGAAGATTATCGATGTCCAGGCAGCATGCATAGGTCTGTTACAATCATCATCAAGCGTGAGTCTGTGACGAAAGTTCTAAGTGATTCCAAAAGCTTGCACCTTTAATAACTTAAGTTGACCAATAAAAGATATCACCTAAAGTCCAGATTTTATGCTATAAGAAGTCTTCAAATCAGCTCTCAAACATTCAGTTAGGGTACCATTGGGTACTCTGGTGGGCCTGTCCATGATACGTGCGGTGAGGTCAGTGGCTGGTGAGGCACTGGCTTGTATCAGAGCCAGATACACAGGTTACATACGCCACAATCGTTAGAGCAAGAGCAAAAATTCTAGCACTAGACCTTCTCTGTAACTCTAAACATGTAACCTGTAAAAAAAATTGAAAGCGTCACCTATGGAGATTTATAAGTACTGAAGTTTCTCGTCATTTTACAAGTGTGCGCCATTTTAAAGTGTTACATGTTAGGTATCTATCTACTCTGCGTAACATCATCTTTCACATTATACAAAAAAATCAGGCTAACTTTAGTGTTTTATATTTTTATTCATGAAACATTTTGTTTCCAAAAAAAATGTGTTTAAGAAAATTGCTGAGCAAATACCATGTGACATAAAAAGTTGCAATGACCACCATTTTATTCCCTAGGGTGTCTGCTAAAATAATATATATATATATATATATATATATATATATATATACATATATATATATATATATATATATATATATATTAGGGCTGTGCGTTAAACGCGATATTAACGGCGTTAACGCAAACCCATGTTAACGCCGTCAATATTTTTATCGCTCGATTAACGCAGGAGCCCTCGGGGTGGACATGCAGAGTGTGCAGCGGCGTGGCACGGCTTACCTTTTCGCTGGATTCACAGGCAAGTTACTCACCTTGTCCCTGGATCCAGCGATGCCACCCCGCTGTGTGATCGAGCGGGTCCTCCTTGCTTGGCGGGTCCTCCTTGCTTGGCGGGTCCTCCTTGCTTGGCGGGTCCTCCTCGCTTGGCTGGTCCTCCTCGCTCGATTCACAGTGCCTGTGTGACGCCGAGCTCCGTTCCCTGCGACGTTACGACGCACGAGAGCGGAGAACGGCGCCAAATTTAAAAAAGTAAACAAACACATTACATACAGTATACTGTAATCTTATAGATCACAATACTGTATGTAAAAAATACACACCCCCCTTGTCCCTAGTGGTCTGCCCAGTGTCCTACATGTTCTTTTATAAAATAAAAACTATTCTTTCTGCCTGAAAAACTGTAGATTGTCCAAAAGTGTCCCTTTATGTCAAAAATGGTTTTAGATCAGCTAGAAAACAGCGATAATAAATTATAATCACTTGCAGAATTGTGCGATATTTGTGGGGAAATTCGTCATAAATTAGAGCGATTAATCGTGAGTTAACTATGACATTAATGCGATTAATCGCGATTAAAAATTTTAATCGTTTGACAGCACTAATATATATACACAGTACAGACCAAAAGTTTGGACACACCTTCTCATTCAAAGAGTTTTCTTTATTTTCATGACTATGAAAATTGTAGATTCACACTGAAGGCATCAAAACTATGAATTAACACATGTGGAATTATACATAACAAAAAAGTGTGAAACAACTGAAAATATATTTCATATTCTAGGTTCTTTAAAGTAGCCACCTTTTGCTTTGACTACTGCTTTTCACACTCTTGGCATTCTCTTGATGAGCTTCAAGAGGTAGTCACCTGGCGCAGCACCCCATCACTCTCCTTCTTGGTCAAATAGCCCTTACATAGCCTGGAGGTGTGTTTGGGGTCATTGTCCTGTTGATGAAATGAAATGGTCCAACTATACGCAAACCGGATGGAATAGCATGCCTTTGCAAGATGCTGTGGTAGCCATGCTGGTTCAGTATGCCTTCAATTTTGAATAAATCCCCAACAGTGTCACCAGCAAAGCACCACCACACCATCACACCTCCTCCTCCATGCTTCACGGTGGGAACCAGGCATGTAGAGTCCATCCGTTCACCTTTTCTGTGTCGCACAAAGACACAGGGGTTGGAACCAAAGATCTCACGTTTGGACTCATCAGACCAAAGCACAGCTTTCCACTGGTCTAATGTCCATTCCTTGTGTTCTTTAGCCCAAACAAGTCTCTTCTGCTTGTTGCCTTTCTTTAGCAATGGTTTCCTAACAAATATTCTACCATGAAGGCCTGATTCACACAGTCTCCTCTTAACAGTTCTAGAGATGTGTCTGCTACAAATGGTGGCTACTTTGAAGAACCTAGAATATGAAATATATTTTCAGTTGTTTCACACTTTTTTGTTATGTATAATTCCACATGTGTTAATTCATAGTTTTGATGCCTTCAGTGTGAATCTACCATTTTCATAGTCATGAAAACTCTTTGAATGAGAAGGTGTGTCCAAACTTTTGGTCTGTACTGTATATATATATATATAATGTTTGGGGGTTCTGCTGGTTTGGGTGGCACATTTACCTTGTGACTCTTCCGAATTCCTAGGGGTGAAAGGTGCATATAGCAGTAGTAAAGGAATGTCTGCAACAAGTGTCTTTTGCTGTGCTCTTTATTACCCAGCCTGGTAAAAACAATAAGGCCGGAATCACACTAGTGCGGTGCGAATTTCAGCTCTCTTATCTCTGCAGAGAGATAAGAGAAGTGTTCAGCAGATTAGCAACGTTTTAGATGCGAATTTGGAGACCTGGGAGAAGTTACGGGTGAGAGGAGAGAGGGGGAGAAGTGTATTGAGCTGAATGAGAGAAATTCCTGAAGAGAACTGAACACATCTGCGAATCAGCTGCGTACCCATAGAAGATAATGGGCTTGAATTCGCAACCTGAGCCACACCGCAATGCCTAAAAGACGTACACGGTTTTACTGCAATGCGCAGTGCGAATGCATCGCACATATGTGAACCAGCCTCATTGAAAACAATGTATTTAGAAATGTTCTGCGTATTGGATACGGTTTAAGTCGCACTCAATTCGCATAGGTGTGAACCTGGCCTAAAACTTGTGGTGAGGATAGTAGAGTTGAAGAAAGAAGGAGAATAGCAAATTCAGGCGTAGCAATAGGGAAACAGTCCTGCTCCCACGTGTAACACTTCTCTGCGCCACTCCTGCTTGAGTGAGTGGGAATAGCGTACCTGGAAAGGCCTCTCTCACTGACCTGGCAGCCAGAGTATCGCTCGAACCTTTGAGGAAAAGTCTCTGCCACAGACCCTCCTGGAATGAACTTGGATTTGAGGAAAAATCTCTGCCACAGACCCTCCTGGAATGAACTTTAGGGAGGCCACTCTGCCACAGGCCCTCTCTGATTGCAAATACTGAGTCAATCCTCCTCGGAACAATTACGCCTGGATCTCTTTCTTAACGTCGCCCAGGTACCGACTGACAGGTGATCAATCCTTCAGTGTCCGGCTACCTTGATCCCCGGTGGTTTGTCTAAATCCTTTTGCACCGCCAGCCTCTCATTGGCGCTCCTCAGACGGACTCCCCTCCAAACAGCTATACCGCTTGGGATCTTTAAAAGTGGGAACCCAGTCGATCACTGGGTCCCCGCCGTTGCTTAAATGTTCCAGGCCAACATGGTCCCGGAACCAGGAACACCGCGTGGCACGCACACCCCAGCCAGGTAGGCCATAATGCCAGGGCGCCGTGGTGCAGACACCCTAAAGGTGGATGCCGCACTTGAAGAAGAACCCAGAACTAATGGCGTCTGCCCCACAAATACTCTCCCCCAGCATGCACAGCGAAGCTCAACCCTCCTGATTGGCTGCTGGGGAAGAGCACCCAAACCTTGACTCCACTGCTGCCATCTACTGCACTGGGGTGGGAAGAACACCCCAGCACAACAGAATGAGCCCACAGCACAGGCAAGCTGAGACAGAGACCCAATTTGAACATTTTAACCAGATCAGAGTTTAACTACACTCTGATCTCCCTCTAAATTTAAATAGCACCGGTACTTTGAAGTAACCAGGCGCTACATAAGTAATATACAAATAATTATTATATATTGTTTTTAAGGTAATTTATTATATTTTCAAAATCTGTACTCAAGTAGGCGGCTTAACTTCCAACCAGTAATTTCACAGTAAATAGATAAATAATACATTATTATAAATATATGATTTAGCTTGAATATAACAATACCTTTTCAGCAGAATCAGTTTTTCCCACTTAAAGCGGAGGTTCACCCTAAAATTCAAGTTTGTTTTATCCATACCATTACCCATCGTTAATGTACAATCCATCCTTTTTTTTTTCTGTTTCCTTACCTTGATTCGGCAGCATTTTGACTTCCTCCGGGATTCCTTTAGTGAGCGTGCATTTAGTTTTCCCCGATCAGCGAGATGTCTCCTGGGAGTGATGTGTCGAGACTCCCAGGAGACGCGCAGTAGCGTAATCTCGCGGGTCACGCGACTCGGCAAGCGGGTCATGTGACCAGGGCGGATCCTAATTCGCCATTTTAGCTGATGGAACACAGGTGTAAATGCCTGCTGGGCTTCAGAGTGCCCACACTGAAGATGGAAACGTCCTTCTACTAATTTTATAAAGTATCGTTTGTGGGCCAAACACAATGCGGGCGGCTATAACAGCGGGACACACGAGTGGCTGTTTTCACAAGGTAAGAGCGCCCAAGGGATTTAAAAAAAAAAAAGAAAACCCGCGGAACACCCACTTTAACTGTGTGAGAAAAACAATGGAGTGTGGGTAAATCTTAAACCCATAAACACGTTTTTTCCTTGTAGTTAGGGCTGAGCTGGAAGGGAGAATTTGTCATTTAGACACATGCCCCTTCTATGACACTGCAATGAGAGGCCTCCACTGCCTCCACTGTAGCATTTTTATTGGACAGCTGGGACCAATGGTACTTTACTATTGGTCCAAAACTCCAAGCTGTCCATTGAGCTCAGTGCCTCTCACAAGAAGTGAGGGGAGGCACTGTGAGCTCATCTTCTCAGTCTGCTACGAACTACAAGTGCCAGCTTGTTTATAAAGTGGTCACTGTATTTAGCTTCTGACAGGCTGCATATAAGATAGGAGCCCCATATCTCTGGAACCATAGGTCGTAGGAGCCCTACATTTTTACCAGTGGTGGGGTAGGACTTAGGCTGCATATCCCCCTGCCTCATATGCCTCCCCTGACTGCAGGTCTCTGGTGTCCAGTGCTTTTCAAAGCACACAGTCTTTAATCAAATTATTCCAAACAAAACTAGAACACTATTTTTGCCATTTTAATGTCCGGTTTTCTAGTGCCCATAACCTTTTAAACAGTTACCTGCTGTGGTTTAGTATTATATATGAACAATGCTCTAGTCTAGCACATGATCAACATCTGTCTTTTGAGCATATTTGATCTAGACTGATCTATAAAGAGTTTAAAGCTGTCCTCAAAGTTAGGTACTGTATATTCCTCTAGATACTTGTCACTGGAACAGTTGCCCCCCACCTGTTCCCATGACACCCTTTTGGATAGCTCTCACTTTTGCCATAGTCACAACTAATAGAATGGATGCATCTCCCCATGGAGACAAAGACAACTATGAAAACCTCAGAGGGGTTTTAACCCTTCCACACTCCATCTAACAAAAAAACTGAAAATTGTATACTTACCTTTCCGTAATTTTCCTTTCCTGTTGCATCTTCATGGCAGCATATACCTTTGGGTTGTGGCTCCACCTCCACAACCTGATAGGACTGCATAGCTATTAAACCCAGAGAGGGCTCCCGCCCGGGTGTTCTCAGTATATATATACACCTCAGTATATATATACACCTCACCTCATATGGGTGGGCATCTGTATGCTGCCATGAAGATGCAACAAGAAAGTAAAATTACGGAAAGGTGAGTATACAATTTTCCGTTTTCCTGTCGCATCATTGCAGCATATACCTTTGGGGAATAACTTGCAAACTGGGTGGGTCTGAGCATAAAGTCAAGTTTATTTACATGGAATAGAGGTGTTGGACTGAATAATTGCTTGTCCAAACTCTGCCGTGGACAGTCGGCCAGAGTCCACCTTGTAATGAGATATAAAGGTGTTTCTAGATGACCAAGTCGCTGCTCGACAAATAGTTTCCGAGGACACCCTGCAGTAGGCCGCCCAGGAGGACGCCATTGCCCTTGTGGAATGTGCCTTCAAGCCCTCAGGTATTTGTGTTTGACTCAGCGACTAAGCCTAGTTTGATAGTCACCATGGTGCGAGAGGTTGGATAACCAGGAGGTTTTCAGACTTCCTAAGGTCATTGGTTGCTGAGAGGTATGCCAGGATGTTGGTTCTCACATCCAGCGGATGTGGTTTCTCTTGTTCTGTGGAGAGAGCAGGAACGTTAATCTCCTGATTGAAGTGGAAGGAGGATGAAACGAGGAATGAAGCGATCAGACAGTCTTAAGACTACTTTGTCTGGGTAGACGATTAGGTTTGGCTCCTTCGCCAATAGAGCTTGCATCTCTGATACTCTCTTGGCCGATGTTATCGCTATTAGGAAGGTGACCTTGAGCGTTAGGTCCCACAAGGAGATGTTTTCCAACGGATGGTTAATGGGATAGAACTTCTAGTACAACCGAAAGATCCCAGGTCGGGAAGGAAGGATTTCTGGGGGCCTTATCATTAGGCATACAGAAGATAGGCAGCTCCTGGTAGATCCAGGCCAGATGCTAAATCCACAAAGTAATTCCTGTCTGCCACTGAATGCAAGTTTTCCCAATTAATAAAAAATTGGAGATCCTACCGTGAGCTCTTAACTGTGGATTCTCCTGGGTCATCTGCAGTATCCTCTGCAAACTTCCCTACAGTAGTAGCCTTCCCTTCATTTATGGAGCGATTCATGGTGCCTCTTGTGCACCTGGTGAAACTTCATTTTTGTGTTTGAGTCTGTGTCTGCCCTTCACCCTCTTCCCTGATGGAGTCTGGCTCAAAAAGTTTAATGTGTACTGGTTTAAAAGCTGGGATCTGTGTGGGACAAGTCCTGTAGGCCAAACCCCTCTCTCCCTTAGTGAGTTTGATCCCTGACATGACATTTACACCTTGGCCGGCCACCTTGTCCAATCTAAAGTAAAGAGCAGTATCACTTATTGAGGCAGGAATCCTGTTGGTCCTCACTTGGTGCGATTGCCTTGGGCATGTACTGTATCTTGCCTGTATCACATTGCCCTGGTGGTCAGTGGGTTTTTCCAGTCTCTCTGGGGTAGATTCAAAGAGCAATTGCGTCTGCGTAACCTTAGTTACGCAGCGCAATTGCTTACCTGCGCCGGCGTTCCTGATTCAGGAACCTCGTTACGCCGACTGCAGCCTAAGAAAAGACTGGCATAAGGCTCCTTATGCAGTCATATCGTAGGCTGTATTCTTACGTTGGCCGCTAGGTGGCGTTCCCGTTGTGGTCAGCGTATAGTATGCAAATTGCATACTAACGCCGATTCACAACCCTACGCGAGCCCTGCGTACGCAGTTTACGTAGTTTGCGTACGTCGGGTTTCGCGTAAGGCTGCTCCTGCTAATAGCAGGGGCAGCCAATGTTACGTATACCCGTCGTTCCCGCCTCGCGAAGTTTAAATTTTACATCGTTTGCGTAAGTGAATCATTTAAATTGCGCGCGCTTACGCCGGGCATTTTACCGGAGCGCCCACGCAATTTACGGAGCTACTGCTCCGTGAATCGAGGGTAGCGCAGATAATTTGCGGGGGCGCAGGGCAAAAACGGTGCCCTGCCCCTACGTAAAAACTGCGCAAATCTTACTGAATCTACCCCTCTGTCTTTTAGAACTACTTGGAAAGTGTTGGAGGCAGAAGGTGAGAAAAAAAAATCACACAAAAAATGTTTTTTGGCAGAGATTTTAACTCTTCCCCAATGTACCTAAAACTTAAATTGTTACTAAGGCATTCACTATATCTGGTCTTTCACAGTACACAGAACATGGAAATGCAATTATTTTAGTAAATATAAACTGCTAAATACTTTTTCTCATCAGCAGTGTATAACAATCCTGTGACTTCTATCAATGTTCGGCTAAACACTGGTTAAAGCTTGTAGGAGGAGTTTTCATTCTCCTCTGACCATCCTAGGAGTCTGCATGACCCCTTACCCTCTGTCTGGACAGTGCTGATTGGTCCTGTGCCAATCACATGCACCCCCCCCCCAAAAAAAAGAACATCTTTCTAGCAATGCACACCAAACTGAGCATGTGCAAAGTGCCTCCATGGCTCTGTTCTATCAGCAGATGGATTAGGGACAGTAAAAGAAGGAGAGGATCAAAGAAGACAGGATAAAACAGCCCTTTTACACAATGCAGAGGTTTAACCCCTTAGGTTCCACAGTAAGCATAACAAGCATGCTTTACTGCATATACAGACTGATTTTACTGTTGTGGGTTTAGTAACACTTTAACCACTTAAGGACCCCTTCACGCCGATATACGTTGTCAGAATGGCACAGCTGGACACATCAACGTACCTGTACGTTGCCCTTTAAGCCCAGCCGTGGGATCGCGCCACCAGCGCGTGCACGCAAACTGGTCCGAAGCTCCGTGGCCGCGCGACTCGCGGATCCGATCGCCGCTGGAGTCCCGTGATCGGTTCCCGGAGCTGAAGAACGGGGAGAGCTGTGTCGGCGTCATTGATCGTGTGTTCCCTTTTATAGGGAAACACAATCAATGATGTCACACCTATGGCCACACCACCCTACAGTTAGAAACAGAGATGAGGTCACACTTTACCCTTTCAGCGCCCCCTTGTGGTTAACTCCCAAACTGCAATTGTCATTTTCACAGTAAACAATGCATTTTTAATGCATTTTTTGCTGTGAAAATTACAATGGTCCCAAAAATGTGACAAAATAGTCCGAAGTGTCCGTCATAATGTCGCAGTCACGAAAAAAACCTCTGATCGCCGCCATTAGTAGTAAAAAATAAATAATTAATAAAAATGCAATAAAACTGTCCCCTATTTTGTAAACGCTATAAATTTTGCACAAACCAATCGATAAACGCTTATTGTGATTTTTTTTTACCAAAAATAGGCAGAAGAATACGTATCGGCCTAAACTGAGGGAAACCATTTTTTTTTTAGATATTTTTGGGGGATATTTATTATAGCTCTATTTTTGTTTATAGAGCAAAAAATAAAAACCGCAGAGAGGATCAAATACCACCAAAAGAAAGCTCTATTTGTGGGAAAAAAAGGTCGCCAATTTTGTTTGGGAGCCACGTCGCACGACTGCGCAATTGTCAGTTAAAGCGACGCAGTGCCGAATTGCAAAAACTGTCTGGGTCCTTTAGCTGCCTAAAGGTCCGGGTCTTAAGTGGTTAAAAATAAGTTGTGACAAAGGTAGTTGTGACAAAATTGTAAAATTCAAGATTTGTGAGGATGCTTGGTGGAGCTATGAAGTAAAATCTGTGAAGTCTTGCTAAGAAGCAAAGTCAGATGTGTAAAGCATGAAAAATTGGCTATCCTTGTAAAATGTGCAGAACTTGCCAAAGTCGTTAGTTGGAAAACAGGCCTGTATTGTTTTATGAAATGTGTAAATGATTACATTTACACCAGGTTACTACAGCTATAACTTTCTGGCCAAAATATCTACGTTCACCATTTGTAACAGGGGTCCTCATGACTGGGGAGTCTCTGCATTAACTTTTCCTGTATATGCTTCTTCTTGTTTGAAAAATCATTTGGGAAGGGAAGAAAAAAAGAGGCTGGTAACCATATTAAGCCTATCTATCCCCGAGGGGAAAGAGTTCACGATCATAATATGTCCGTGAAAAAAAGATAAACGTTGCATTTGCACCAGAAAAGGATATACATATATCAAAAAGAGGAAATATATATATATATATATATATATATAAAAAAAAATAATAATAAAAAAAAAATCTATATGAAGAAATAACCACATATGATGCAAAGCCACAAATGAGACGCTATGGGCGGTTATACCGTGAGCAGGTCTCCCTGTCCTCTGTCGGGTAGTCTTTTGTTGGCGAAGTCTGAAGTGGAACAAAAAAAAAGAAAAATCATTTGTAAATGAAAGTGTTTTAGGGTAAGGGCAATTTAGAATTCAATATTATTAGTATTTTTATTATTTATTATATAAGAATTTTAAGATATTGTTATTATAAAATATTAGATTGTCTTGAAGTAGCCATAAAAAATATATGGAGGCTGATTTTCAGATCCTTTTGTTATACTTTCTGCAAAAAAAGTAAAAAAAAAAAACATTATAAAAACATTCAAAAGCTTAAAGTGATACTAAACTCTATTTTAAAAAGTATGCATTTTTAACTCAGAAAAGTACTTTTTATCAACTGCAAATCTCCAAATTCCTTTCTCTCGCTGCTGTGATTTGACATCATGTTAAAGGGTGGCTACCAGTGGCGGCCCGCCCATAGGGGGCGCCCGGGCGCCGCCCCCCTCCCCCCACAGCTAGTCAAAAAAAAAAAAATCCCTTAAAAAAAAAAAAAAAAAAATGTCCCTTTAAAAAAAAAGTGCACTGTGTACTGTGTAGGAGCGCCGGCCCCAGTGCTCTATAAAAGCGTGATGCCAATGCAATCCCGTGATTACAAGCAAGATGCTTAATTTGAGGGGTTTTATGAGGCTTTGTGGCGCACTGCACAGTGCCTCTACACTCGTATTGGTCATTCTCCTTCATATCTTCCTGTGGATTGGCACCGCCGTAGGATATGGGCGGTGCTTTGCCCGAGCAGCGACATCACTTCTGGTTTCACTTTCTGTGCCAGCATGGAAATCGGCTCCCTGATCGTCAATGAAGGAAGCATTGAGCAAGGTACTGATCTGAGCAGAGAATGTGTTACCCTGTCAGTGTCCTATACAGCAGCACCTTGTACTGTGATCTGGGATGATCGGACTACAGGTGGAGAGAGGGAGGGTGATCTGCTTCTGTGCCCCAGTCATTTACCCGACCATGTGCTAATTAAACATCATCTCCTGACTGTATGCCACACGAGGGATCCCAGCACTGTGTCCTGCTACTGCCATGCTTTTCAGACTCCAGTATACAGGTCTATCTGTATCCAGA
>NC_053490.1:229784466-229801966 GCF_905171775.1 Rana temporaria | reverse complement strand
CTTGCTGAGATGTGTGCAAACCTGGTGGCCCGCTACAAGAAACGTCTGACCTCTGCGATTGACAACAAGGGCTTTGCGACCAAGTACTAAGTCATGTTTTGCGAAGGGGTCAAATACTTATTTCACTCATTAAAATGCAAATCAATTTAGAAGCTTTTTTGAAATGCATTTTTCTGGATATTTTTGTTATTCTGTCTCTCACTGTTAAAATAAACCTACCATTAAAATTATAGACTGTTCATTGTCAGTGGGCAAACGTACAAAATCAGCAGGGGATTAAAGCTTTTTCTCCTCACGGATGTTCATGTGTACCCGACATTGGCTGCTTATGCCAAAATCAGTAGGCATGTGCTCGTTACCACTGGTCAAAATCAGGCTGCTTGACAGGACACATGGCTGTTCCTGATACAGGCCTACAACTTTACTATATCAATGTATAACTCACACAACAATGAACGCAACAATTATTCTAACTATATACCAGCCTGCCTTCCACCTCATTACCATGAAGAACCTGTAGATAAGTACAAAATTTGTCTATGGGCATGCAGCATATCCCATCTAAAGGACAAAAGCAACCAAAAGATCAATATCTGACAAGCCTTGTAACTGCTGAGATGGAAAAGAAAGTCAGTCATTCAATGTCAGAACAAGAATAGGTACTCAAGACACTGCTCTCTCGCTCTCCTGATAACCCCTGTACTCAGGATTGTGTTAACCTAGCCGTCAACTGCCTTCTAGGCAAACCAACCCTTCCATTATGCACAAGAAACTGTGCGGAGATGAGAAATACGAGGAGCTTTGCCATCTACTTTCTAGCCTGTGAGATGTATGCATCAGTCAGAAACTTTATGTTCACTATAAAACCCGCAGACCAAAATAAAGCAGATCTCTTCTGACAGAAGGACCTTCTCCAATCAGTAGAGATATTCTTCCCAAAAATCAGCAAAGAAACACAGGGGAACCTCAGTGCAATGGTCTAGTCTTATGAATGCGTATCCTGCAGGAGAACCAGCAGCTTGACTAGTCCTGATGGTCCTAATCTTTAGCATGTTCTCAACCTCAGTTTTCAAGTACTGCTAATGCCCCGTACACACGATCGGACCCATGTCCGACCAAATTCACATCGGAATTCCATCGGAGGAAAAGAGAACATGTTCTCTATATAAACTCCGATGGAGCATGCACACGGTTGGAATTTCTGATGGAAAAAGTCTGTCTGATTTTTTTCCATCGGAAATTCCGATCGTGTGTATGGAGCATAACAGGTCATGGTTTAAGGATTCCTTCACCTAGCACAGGTACTTTAACCCAATGTATTTGGTATGTTATCTAGGGACATTGAGGCTACTAGAGGAAGGAGGTTGGGAATCACTGCTTTAGGCTAAATCAATGGTCAGTTGTTAATATCAAGATCCTACAGGCCCGCTATTGTATAGTCAGGGTATAGATGCCCCAAGATTTTATATGACCAACCTGATGGATGTCAGAGGAAACACCTTTTTTATTCAAAAGAGGAACTTGACCGGTCTTACAAAAATAAAAGTCAGTAGCCCCAAAAATATCTACCAGTTCATTGGGTTCACCACTGTCTTCCTAGCATTCAAAGTCTTCACCGCGCATTAGGGTTCCTGCGTTATCTTAGATTTTGGAGCCAACCGTCACTGCCTTAGGATCCCCAGCAAGCTCCCCCACTGCCTATGTGCAAGATTGGTCAGCTGGGGTTGACCGATCCTGTAGCATCATCCTCACCTAGGCAAGGAAAAAGGATGCAAGAGCAAATGCCTGATAAAAAAAAAAAAAAAAAAAATGTCAAGAGACAATACCACCAATGAAATGTGTTACTACTGTAAATTGTGCTTTTATTAAGGACTCTGAAGCATTGAAGCAAAAAAGGGAATGTCAGAAAATTATAAAAAATATATTACAATTCTAAACCAAGTATGAGGCCTGGTTCATACTTATGCAAATTGGATGTGGATTTCTCTATATCCAATTCGCATGACAGGAGAGTGCGACCGGCTCTCAATGGAGCCGGTTCACTCACCTCCGGGGGCGGCCGTGGTCCAAACTGGAAACGGGGCCTGTGCGTTTTCGGTTCCGTTTTAGGTCTGAATTCAGGCAAAAATTCGGACCCGATTCACCACTGAAAACGATACAGGGAAAACACTGGACTGCCTTCTGGGTTCAAGAAGAAACGGACAAATTTTGGTTACCGTGTACAGCTGTCTGCCTGACAGAAGCTGGTCTAAAAACCAGTTTTTGTCAAAAGGGACATGCTGAAAAAACAGCATCCTATCGGCACTTAAAGCCAATAGATGCGAGCGCTGATCAGTGTATTCTGGCAGGGGATGGAGGAGGAGTCAGACTACAAAGACACAGTGGGGGAGATCGCTGGGTTTAAAAAATAAAAATAAATAGCAGTGTGTACCAGGCTTAAGATAACACATGTACAGAGCAATGTTGCATCAGAGACGGCCAGCATGTGTGAGCACATAACAGAATAAAGGGTAAAGTCACAGTGAACAAAGTTCATTTTGGTCTGCGTGCTTTATCAAGCATGGAAACTATACAAACATTGCTTTGTCAATTAAGTGTGCATTACCACACAGGACTGAGACGCAAGAACATCTGTGATCAGACAGTCAGTCTGAAACTAGGGCACTCAATACATGTAGGTGGATTTCTCACCAAGCATGCCACAGGGACCAAGTAGAATCATATTCTCAATTTCATGTATAGGCAGCAAGTGCCTTTATGGTTTCTTCAAAGTACAGATTATGAAACCATTAAAGACTATTCAACGAGGTGGAAAGCCCCTTCAAACAGTCAAGCCCCATTCACACTATCAGTTTTCCTGCAGGTTTTTCTCTTCAGGTTTACCAAAACCATGTAGTACAAGGGCCTGCCTGATTGCATACAAATTGAAACTCTTAGGCCGCGTACACACGATCAGTCAAAACCGATGAAAACAGACTGAAGGACCGTTTCATCAGTCCAAACCGATCGTGTGTGGGCCCCATCGGTCAGTTATCCTTCCGTCAAAAAAACAAAAAAGAGAATTTGCTTTAAAAATTTGACCCATGGACGCCTAACCGACGGGTCAAAACCGATCGTTAGTATGCAAAAGCATCGGTCAAAACGCCGTGCATGCTCAGAACCAAGTCGACGCATGCTTGGAAGCATTGAACCTAGTTTTTTTCAGCACATCGTGTGTTTTACGTCACCGCTTTCTGAAACGATCGTTTTTTTAACCGATGGTGTGTAGGCACATCAGACCATCAGTCAGCTTCATCGGTTAACCGATGAAACGGTCCTTTAGTCTGTTTTCATCAGTTATGACCGATCGTATGTACGCGGCCTTAAGGTTTGACCTCATATTAGATGGTTTTGGTAAACCTGAAGAGAAAAACCTGCAGGAAAACTGATAGGACTAATATTCTCTATGGTCTGTTGCATCTCCCCCCCCCCCCCCCCCAATTTCAGTGCTTGATATTTAAGAAAGACTAAAGCCCCTGTACACATGATCAGAATAGTATACAAAAAATTACCGCTTTCAAAGTGACTGTACGATAACATAGTTAGCACACGGCTTTCGTCCCAAATTTTCCAAAGGGACGCAAAAAATAAAATAAAAAAGAATCTTGTACAATACAAGATATATGATTTTCATTTAATCAGTACAGTTTTCATTTAAAAATACAAATAAATTACATCACTTCCGAATTTTTGTACTTTAGTAACCTTTTAGTTTTCGATATGAAACCAAGCATGCAACCCCCCCCCCCCCAAAAATGGAAGATCAGTCATACAATAATCTCATTGTGTGTTTTAGGCTTAAGGCACGAGTTGTAGCAGTTGTGGGCAGGCCACACAGCACAGGAGGAACCTTATAAACAAACACACAGGTACTGAGGGATACAAGTTATTGTTCAATTAAATATATTCCTCAATAGCCACAAATCAAATGCCTTTGAAAACCCAGACCTTGTAAACGTAGCAGTGACATCATAGTCTGTGCAGACAGCAGAGCCTTGGAGGGACTCACAAACCCCACCCATTACAGAAAACCAGAAGAGGAGGCGGATACAAGACCAGTCACTCTGCAAAAAAAAGACAGAGCTGCAGTGAAGCTCCTGCACAGAGCGTCAGTGAAGCTCCTGCACAGAGGGAAAGTTTCACACCAGATTACTGCACAGATCTAGAAGGAAACACACCAAGATTGAAGAACACACACACATATTGTATTTAGACAATACTTGCTTATCCTGGAGTTCAGCTTTAAAGCCAAAGATGATTGTAGTTTACTGGACCAGACAAGATAAGCACACGCACACCAGAAAAAAAAAAAAATTACCATTCTAACCCCCTTTTTCGCTCTCCACCATCTAAAAAAGCCTGAATAGCTGAATGTAAACAAATGGGGAGATGCTGGCGATGTATTTACCCAAGTATGGCAATGGCCACATTTGCACAAGGGCAGGAAATCTCCCGACCAGCAGCTGAATGGGGCCAGGGATGAGTCATTGGACGTTATGCCATGGTCAGCTGCAGCGCCAACAGCTTCTCAGCAACCAATGCTGCTCTGCAGAGAGGCAGGGGGTGAAAAGTATTCGATGCACTAGCAGATATAACTACAACACCACATTGAACCCAAACTCCAGCAAAATACTTTATAAGCAGTTACAGCAAACTATTTATTTTTTTGGGAGAAAGGTTTTACGTGAATAAAATAAAAGCTGGTCATTATTAGCACCCCTGCTGGTGTTAAATGGTTTGTCTCATCCCTGTAGCTGCAAGAGGGCTTGTTCTGTTGAAAAAAAGACTTACTGGCCAGATCACCAGATAAAAAGAGAAGAAAGTCCAAAAAAGAAATGTTTTGCAGCCATCACATCATATCATTGATAAGCTGCAATACAAGGTTTGCTTTTTGATTTAATACTGCTCAAAACATTCGGCAATTCCTGATTCTATGCCAAGTACATCTGAACCTGAAAAAATCATCACTCATGAAGCAATGGAAACCTTTATTTTCTGCTGTGGATTCCCTGGAACATAAATCACCTGCAGGTGGGTGGGGGGGTGTTACAACACTGCACTGAAGAAAAGCTGTGTGCATAGTGCCAAGAGAAGCTGTGGACACATACATTGCACAACGGTGTAGTTTTTGGAATGAGGCTTCAAGCTAAACTTGAAGTTGGCCCGAACTATTTCTATTACATTGCTATGCAGTCTCTGCATGCACTGTATAACTGTTACAGTATTAACCACATACAGTAAGTGGCCCTCTGATCCACAGAAGTACGCCCCTTACTGTATGTGGCTTTCACAATAAATCTCAAATCACTGAAATGTCTTTCCACTTTTTTTTCTTCCTCTCTTCAATGAAAGACATCTTAAAAAAAAAAAAAAGTTTTTTTGAACCCTGGTTCTAAAGGTAAAAGTTTTTTTTACGTTAATGCAGTCTTTACATTAAAAGAGAAGTATGGGAATCTTGCCTTATCACCATATTTACCTAGGTGGATGTAGCATTGGTCCCCTGGCGCCTCTGCACTGAAAACTGAGCTCCACGAGCAGAGAGCTGCAGACTGCCAGTCACAGCACTCTTCTCTTTTCCCTCTTTACTCACTGGAGCGCTGAGCTGTGGAGGGGGTGGAGCGGGCAATCTCAGGCTCTCAGCGGCTCGCTGAGAGGCTGAGATGGGTGTCAGTCCAGGTACCTGGCAGATCAGCACTTTGCCTGGACTGAAATCCGTGACGTCAGCAGAGAGCGGACTTTTGTCTGCTCTCTGCTGAAAATGGGCCTCAGGAGTGCAAAACGGACTGTGCTCCTGTGATCCATAGGAGAAGTCCAGCGAAAAACACACCTCTTAAACACTTACCAGAGACCATTCACAGTCCAGCGCTGTTGTGCCAGTCTGCTGCATCTCTCCCATTCCTGGTCTCACTAGATGATCTGACGACAGTACAAGCAATTGGCTCCTGCAGCAAGTCCGCACCAGTGCCCCCATGGAAAGTGGCTTGCAATGGGGACACTCGGAGAAGAGAAGGATCTGAGAGCATCAGCAGGAGACCCCGAAGAAGGAGGTTAAGGGCAGCAGAATTCCCCCACTGACAAATGAAATGTATGGAGAAAAAAAAAAAAAAAAAGACGGAAATTACTGGTTAACCACTTCAGCCCCGGACCATATTGCTGGTCGAAGACCAGAGCACTTTTTGCGATACGGCACTGCATCGCTTTAACTGACAATTGCGCGGTGGTGCGACGTGGCTCCCAAAGAAAATTTGCGTGCTTTCCCCCCCCCAAAAATAGAGCGACAATTCTGAAAAAAATGAATATTTTTTACCATAATAAATATCCCCCAAAAATATATAAAAAAAACTATTGTTGTTTTCCTCAGTTTAGGCCGATACGTATTCTTCTACATATTTTTCGTAAACAAAATAAAAAAACAACTTAAAAAATAAATCCCAATAAGCGTTTATTGATTGGTTTGCGCAAAAGTTATAGCGTTTACAAAATAGGGGATAGTTGACACTTCAGACATATTTTTGGGACCATTGGCATTTTTATAGCGATCAGTGCTATAAAAATGCATTTATTACTATAAAAATGTCACTTGCAGGGAAGGGGTTAACACTAGGGGGCGAGGAAGGGGTTAAGTATGTTCCCTGGGTGTGTTCTAACTGTAGGGGGAGTGCACTCACTAGGGAAAATGACTGATCGCTGTTCATACATTGTATGAACAGACAGACGGTCAGGCATTTCTCCCCTGACAGGACCGGGAGATGTGTGTTTACACACACAGCTCCCAGTTCTTGCTCTGTAACGAGCGATCGCGGGGGCCCGCCAAAGACGCGCGCATGGGCGAGCGGGGGCAAGCAGTTAAGGAGCGGTGCCACCACGTCCTTAACAACAGATGACTCATTCAGCTGTCAGTGGGGTTCCCCTGTTGACAGCTGAAGTGTAAACTGTCCGCTGTAAAAAAGAAGAAAAAAAAAAGGGAAGCACCAGCCAATGTTTATCAACAAAATTGCTCAAACAGAAAAGATACAAATAAACATTGTTTATTTCTGTATCTGTTTACTAATCTACATCATAAAAGGGATGAACTTTGATCTGCAGATGAAGTCAGTTTAAGGGGTTGTAAATCCTCAAGGTTTTTCACCTTAATGCATTCTTTACCTCCTGTGATGCAGCGCCCCCCAGAGCACCCCTTTTACTTACCTGAACCCGGTCTTTCCAGCAACGGGGACAAGCACACCAGCAAGTGTCTGTCTCAGGTCCTGATTGGATAGATTGATAGCAGTGTAGCTATTGTCTCATGCTCCTGACAATCAAATCTAATGGCACAGGAGCCAGGGCAGAGTCCTGCTGTCTGTTTCAATAGACGAGGGACACAGGAGCGTGCCTGCACGAGTGCCCTGAGGGAGAGCAGCTCTCCAAACAGGGCCCTTGAGAAGAGGAGGAGCCAGAAGCACCGCTGAGGGACCCCAGAAGAGGAGGATCAGGGCCACTCTGTGCAAAACCAACTGCACAGAGGAGGCAAGTATTTTTTTTAAAACAAACAGTTACCCTAAACCAACCTGTCAAGATTTTTTTTATTATATATATATATATATATATATATATATATATATATATATATATATATATATATATATATATATATATATATATATATATATATATATATATATATATATATATATATATATATAAATATTAATTTACGCTAATCAGCCTTAATTAACTCCTTATTCTGCTTGTCCATTTAATGATTTTCCTGATGGTTCCCCCACTTCTATTTTTATAAACTATTAATAATATACTTTTTTTGGTTTGCTTTTTTCATTAATAGGTTTACACTTTTCACATTGCATAATGTTAAAAAAAAAAAAAAAAAAAAAAATTACATTTTCTTTGCAAATAACTCAATGCTTTGTACCATTGCTGACAGCGTAAACAAAACAGTTGCGGTAGGTATCGGTAATTGGTATTAGCAAATACTAAAAAAAAAAAAAAAAAAATTGGTATTATAAAAAGGGATTAATATGGGCAGATTTGTAAAAGCAGTGAATCCGATTCATCAAACATTCATTGCTGGTGACTCTTAGGCCCCGTACACACGACCAAACATGTATGCTGAAACTGGTCCGCGGGCCAGTTTCAGCAGACATGTTCGGTCCTGTGTAGGCCCGAGCGTGCAGGATTCCAGCAAACATTTGCCCGCCGGGCCTTTTCCCAGCGGACAAATATTCCTGGACTTGTTTTAAAACAGTCCGCTGGAATCCTGCCCGCTCGGACATGTTCGGTCGTCTGTACAGACCTACCGTACATGTCCGAGCGCCCGCCATCCCTCGCATGCGTCGAATGACTTTGACGCATGCGTGGAAGCATTTAACTGGCAGGCCCCCCCGCGTCATCGTCGCGTACACGCCCCGCGTATTGTTTACGCGCGGATTTCTGTACGATGGTTAGTACAGCCATCGTACAGATATCCCCGGGCAGACATGTACGGTGAAAACGGTCCGGCGGACCGCTTTCATCGTACATGTTTGCCCGTGTGTACACGGCCTTAGGCCTCGTACACACGACGGGACATGTCCGATGAAAATAGTCTGCGGACCGTTTTCATCGGGCATGTCCGCTGGCGGATTTTGGTCTGATGGCTGTACACACCATCAGACCAAGTTTCCCGCGGACAGCGAACACGGTGACGTGGCCGCGACGATGACGCAGCGACGTGCGCGACCCTGGAAGGTCAATGCTTCGACGCATGCGAGGGCTTTCGGCCAAGCGGACATGTCCGGTGAGTCGTACAGACGACCGAACATGTCCGACGGACAGGCTTCCAGCGGACATGTTTCTTAGCGTGCTAAGAAACATTTGTCCGCTGGAAACTTGTACGATCCGCCGGAAAATACAGACGACCGAATATGTCCGCGGAAACTGGTCCGACGGACCAGTTTCAGCAGACATGTTCGGTCGTGTGTACGAGGCCTTACAGGTCCATTAGTGAGTGTTTGGTGAAAGTCAAATTCACTGCTTTATAAATATGTCCCATAGTGTCCTCAAAGTGTGTGTGTGTGAGTATATATACAGGCATACCACACTTTTAAGTACACAACGGGACCAGAGCATGTATGTAAAACGAAAATGTACTTAAAGTGAAACAATACCCTTTTTCACTTCTAGGGTGTAGTGGGGGGTCAGGGACTGTAGTGGGGGTGTCAAGAGCTGTAGTTGAGGTCTCAGGGGCTGTAGTGGGGGTGTCAGGGGCACACTGAAACAGAGCGGGCTATGCTCTCGGAGCTTCAGCTCCTTCTACTGCGGCTGCAAAATGTCCGTATAATACTTGTAAGGCACTTTACATACACTCACAGGTATGTCCTTACTCGCGAGTGTATGTAAAGTGAGTGTACTTAAAGCGGGGTATGCCTGTATATATATATATATATATATATATATATATATATATATATATATATATATATATATATATATATATATATATATATATATATATATATATATATATATATATATATATATATACACATACATACATATACATATACACACACACACACACACACACTCATCCCGCCCAGTCTCCTGGAAGTTTGACCCCCCTTCTTCTTCCTCTGCCACCAGACCAATTAGAAAGCGTAGCGCACTTTGAGTCTGCGCAGTAGGGAACCGCCTGTGAACCCAAAAAAGACTTCACTCCTGGGTTTCCTTACCAGGAATGGTGGCAGGTGCCGACATTGCAGGCGCCCTGGACAGGCAAGTGTCCATATATTAAAAGTCAGCAGCTGCAGCATTTGTAGCTGCTGACTAAATTGGACCCCTCCTCTTTAAATACTCCTTGTGCAGATAATGTACTAACATTACCACAAAAAGTGAACTTACATTTCAAGGAAATAAAGTACTTTCTAAATGAATAGTAATTACAAAAGGCAGCAACTTCTAAATGTCTGTCATGTGTTCAGCATATAATGAGAGAGATCATGCTCCACATTTGAGACACCCAAATGTCATGTGCTTCCTAAATTAGTACAGTTAAAGCGATATTAAACCCAAAAATGTATTATACTGCAGCTCACCAATCATTAGATGTGTTGGCTGCATTGGTTTTCTTAGATTTCTCCCTGTTTTCACCTGACGCTCTGGCCAGTAATACAACTCCTGTATTTGGGTGCCTACACTCTGGCTGAAGGAGCAACAGAGACACCTTTGGACAGCGGTACTGGCAGTCTGGAGAGAGGGTAGTCTTAGATGTACTAGAAGATTTGGACTTTAATTTAGCAGATTTAGGCTACAACTTTTGCAGGACAGCTCGATGCCACATCCAAGCTGCAGTATCTAACATAATTCTATCACAAACCTGGGATCCAGCAGACTTTCACCACCATCTGATGGACCTGTATGGATGGCATACGCAGGCAATTTATTGCATCATCAACCTTCGCTCTGATGTAGCAACACATTTAAATGCCTGTATGAAGAGATCCATTTTATGGAAGACTGATTGTCTGTATTGATTATCTTTTCAATAAAAAGGATTGAATGTAGAAAAATTGTACAGCATTTTTACTTAGCATGGGAAGGGAGATCTAGGAAACCAACGTGGGCAGGAACCTGGCGTTCAGCTGTAACCACTATGATCTGCCAGCATGTGACAAGGGGAAAGGTTGTAATACTCCCAATTTAATACATGCATCACATGCTACAGTAGTAGAGTAAATGTTACTCAAAGTATGAAGCAACTAACATGTGCATCTGGGCAATGCAAACGAACATGTGTTGAAGCCAAAGCGTCAGCATTCCTCTCTCTCTCTCTCTCTCTTCACACAAAAGGGGAAGCTCCGCTTTTTTGATTTCCCCCCCCCCACTCCACATTTGGCACTTTTTATATGGGGGAGGGGGGTCGGTTGAGCAGATACCTGTCAAAACCCACTCCCAAATCTGGGAATGATTGGCGCAGTGATCTACAAAAATTCCTTTGCCCCCCACTTCCTTCTCAGAGACACACGGGTCCTAGAAGACAGCAGGAGCATTTAGAAAGCAGAGCACGACCTGCACACACACACACACACACACACACACACACACACACACACACACACTAGGAAACAGGCTGTGATGCCACAATGGATGGATCTATCCTGCCTTGTATCAATGGTTCAGGCTGGTGGTGGTTTAATGGTTTGGGGGATATTTTCTTGGCACACTTTGGGCCCCTTAGTACTAATTGAGCATTGTTTAAACACCACAGCATACCTGAGTATTGTTGCTGATCATGTCCATCCTTACAGTGTAACCATCTTCTGATGGCTCCTTCCAGCAGGATAATGCACCAAATGTCACAAAGCCCAAATCATCTCACCCCTGGTTTCTTGAACATGATAATGAGGTCACTGCACTCCAATGACTTCCACATCTCATCCAATAGAACACCTTTGGGATGTGGGTTGGAATGGGAGATTCACATAATGGACAAATCTGCAGCAACTGCGTGATGCTGGGAAAGAAGGCCTGGGGCTGCCCCAGATGTACCCCTGGCGGGAAAGTGGGGAAGTTTGGACTATATTGGTACCCGTTTTTGTAAAATAAGTCTTATTTTAATTATATCCTTGAAATACCAAGATAGTCCAAACTCCCCCACTTTCCCGCCAGCAATACATCTGGGGTAGCCCTAGGCCTTCTTTCTCCATGCAATATGGATGATGGTACCCACCTCTACTCAAAGAATATCCCAATAGAGGCATAAACTTAAACTGTGCGATTCTACCATGTCAGTATGGATCGCACTCTCTGAGGAATGTTTCCAACATCTTCGTCTCGAAGAATGAAGGCAGTTCTGAGGACAAAAGCGCCTGTCCAACCCGGTACTAGCAAGATGTAAGTAATAAAGGTATGTATGTATGTATGTATGTATGTATGTATGTATGTATGTATGTATGTATGTATATATATATATATATATATATTTTTTTATTATGTATAGTGGAGGAGGCCTTACCTGGTCCCTGAACATGCTCCTCCCGCTGGTCTTGTAGGGTGGTACAGGGGACCTAGTAGAAAAGATGGAGATATTAATGTCATTGTCAGGTCCCCCATATCACCAGGATGAAATGCCCTATAGCTCCATGAACATAGGATGGCACTCAGTATACAGATAATGATATGTGTACCCTCCAATATATAACACTCAGCCATGTTGGTGAATAGAATTGGTGTCTCTGTAGAGAACGCACATATAGGTGTCCCCGTCTCCTCCATACCTGCACAGCCGGTGTCCTCCTCTCCGCCGCAACTCCAGCAGAAACAACATCCCCGAACGTCACCACCCCATCACGTCTGGGGCAAGGGGCGGTCCTGCTGCCGGGAGCAGCAGACACATCAGCCAATGGGACGGCGCGCCGTACACGTGACTGCTGTTGATAGTTGTGTAGTGTCAGCAGAGAGTGAGGCTTGTGGGTGGGGACGATCATGTGATAGATCGGCCCTGGGAACGAGTTGCTAGCGGTAGAGCTCGAAAGGGGGGGGAGTCACGCCACAGTCATGTGATCTTTAAGAGGAGGGGGTGAATGACGTGAGGAAGGATACAGTAATCAGTCACAGTAGGAGTGAAAGTTAGGATGTCACTCTGTAAGGCGAGCTAAACTTCAATGCCTCTAAATATATTGGGGAGAATTTAGAGAACAGGAGCAGCTGAGCATAGTAACCAATCAGCTTTAGCATGTTTCCCAATCAAGCCAATTCTGACACTCCTCTCCTTCATGTAAAATCATCATTTTTGCTAGAATTATGTATGTATGTATATATATATATATATATATATATATATATATATATATATATATATATATATATATATATATATATATATATATATTAGCAGAGACCCTAGGAAATAAAATGGCAGTCGTTTAAAAAATTTTTTGTCACACTGGTTTTGCGCAGCAATTTTTCAAACGCATTTTTTGGGGAGAAAAAACACATTCATGAATTAGAAAACAAAATACAGTATTTTCCCTAATCTTTTTGTATAATTTGTAGGATGATATTACACTGAGTAAATAGATACCGAACGTGTCACGCTTTAAATTGCGCACATTCGTGGAATGGCTACAAACTACGGTACTTTAAAAATCTTCATAGGCTACACTTTTTTTTTTTACAGATTACCTGTTTAGAGATTCAGAGAAAGTTTTAGTGCTAGAAATATCGCTCTTGCTCTAACGATCATGGTGATCCCTTATAATGTGTGGTCTGAATGTTTTTGCTTCTGTATGCAAGCACAAGGAGACAGGGGCGCTTTAAAAAATCTGAGATGGGAAGGTGCATACATTAGGGTGATCTGAGGGGGGAAGGTGCATAAATTGGGGTGATCTGAGATGGGAAGGTGCATAAATTGGGGTGATCTGAGGTGGGAAGGTGCATACATTAGGGTGATCTGAGGGGGGAAGGTGTATAAATTGGGGTGATCTGAGGGGGGAAGGTGCATAAATTGGGGTGATCTGAGGTGGGAAGGTGCATACATTAGGGTGATCTGAGGGGGGAAGGTGCATAAATTGGGGTGATCTGAGGTGGGAAGGTGCATAAATTGGGGTGATCTGAGGGGGGAAGGTGCATAAATTGGGGTGATCTGAGGTGGGAAGGTGCATACATTAGGGTGATCTGAGGTGGGAAGGTGCATAAATTGGGGTGATCTGAGATGGGAAGGTGCATAAATTGGGGTGATCTGAGGTGGGAAGGTGCATAAATTGGGGTGATCTGAGGTGGGAAGGTGCATAAATTGGGGTGATCTGAGGGGGAAGGTGCATGAATTGGGGTGATCTGAGGGGGAAGGTGCATAAATTGGGGTGATCTGAGATGGGAAGGTGCATAAATTGGGGTGATCTGAGGTGGGAAGGTGCATAAATTGGGGTGATCTGAGGTGGGAAGGTGCATAAATTGGGGTGATCTGAGGTGGGAAGGTGCATAAATTGGGGTGATCTGAGGTGGGAAGGTGCATAAATTGGGGTGATCTGAGGTGGGAAGGTGCATAAATTGGGGTGATCTGAGGTGGGAAGGTGCATGAATTGGGGTGATCTGAGGGGGGAAGGTGCATAAATTGGGATGATCTGAGGTGGGAAGGTGCATAAATTGGGGTGATCTGAGGTGGGAAGGTGCATAAATTGGGGTGATCTGAGATGGGAAGGTGCATAAATTGGGGTGATCTGAGGTGGGAAGGTGCATAAATTGGGGTGATCTGAGGTGGGAAGGTGCATAAATTGGGGTGATCTGAGGTGGGAAGGTGCATAAATTGGGATGATCTGAGGTGGGAAGGTGCATAAATTGGGGTGATCTGAGGTGGGAAGGTGCATAAATTGGGATGATCTGAGGTGGGAAGGTGCATGAATTGGGGTGATCTGAGGTGGGAAGGTGCATAAATTGGGATGATCTGAGGTGGGAAGGTGCATAAATTGGGATGATCTGAGGTGGGAAGGTGCATGAATTGGGATGATCTGAGGTGGGAAGGTGAATGAATTGGGGTGATCTGAGGTGGGAAGGTGCATAAATTGGGGTGATCTGAGATGGGAAGGTGCATAAATTGGGGTGATCTGAGGTGGGAAGGTGCATAAATTGGGGTGATCTGAGGTGGGAAGGTGCATAAATTGGGGTGATCTGAGGTGGGAAGGTGCATAAATTGGGGTGATCTGAGGTGGGAAGGTGCATAAATTAGGGTGATCTGAGGTGGGAAGGTGCATAAATTGGGGTGATCTGAGGTGGGAAGGTGCATAAATTGGGGTGATCTGAGGTGGGAAGGTGCATGAATTGGGGTGATCTGAGGGGGGAAGGTGCATAAATTGGGATGATCTGAGGTGGGAAGGTGCATAAATTGGGGTGATCTGAGGGGGGAAGGTGCATGAATTGGGGTGATCTGAGGGGGGAAGGTGCATAAATTGGGGTGATCTGAGATGGGAAGGTGCATAAATTGGGGTGATCTGAGGTGGGAAGGTGCATAAATTGGGGTGATCTGAGGTGGGAAGGTGCATGAATTGGGGTGATCTGAGGGGGGAAGGTGCATAAATTGGGATGATCTGAGGTGGGAAGGTGCATAAATTGGGGTGATCTGAGGTGGGAAGGTGCATAAATTGGGGTGATCTGAGATGGGAAGGTGCATAAATTGGGGTGATCTGAGGTGGGAAGGTGCATAAATTGGGGTGATCTGAGGTGGGAAGGTGCATGAATTGGGGTGATCTGAGGGGGAAAGGTGCGTGAATTGGGGTGATCTGAGATGGGAAGGTGCATAAATTGGGGTGATCTGAGGTGTGAAGGTGCATAAATTGGGGTGATCTGAGGTGGGAAGGTGCATAAATTGGGGTGATCTGAGGTGGGAAGGTGCATAAATTGGGATGATCTGAGGTGGGAAGGTGCATAAATTGGGGTGATCTGAGGTGGGAAGGTGCATAAATTGGGATGATCTGAGGTGGGAAGGTGCATGAATTGGGGTGATCTGAGGTGGGAAGGTGCATAAATTGGGATGATCTGAGGTGGGAAGGTGCATAAATTGGGATGATCTGAGGTGGGAAGGTGCATGAATTGGGATGATCTGAGGTGGGAAGGTGAATGAATTGGGGTGATCTGAGGTGGGAAGGTGCATAAATTGGGGTGATCTGAGATGGGAAGGTGCATAAATTGGGGTGATCTGAGGTGGGAAGGTGCATAAATTGGGGTGATCTGAGGTGGGAAGGTGCATAAATTGGGGTGATCTGAGGTGGGAAGGTGCATAAATTGGGGTGATCTGAGGTGGGAAGGTGCATAAATTAGGGTGATCTGAGGTGGGAAGGTGCATAAATTGGGGTGATCTGAGGTGGGAAGGTGCATAAATTGGGGTGATCTGAGGTGGGAAGGTGCATGAATTGGGGTGATCTGAGGGGGGAAGGTGCATAAATTGGGATGATCTGAGGTGGGAAGGTGCATAAATTGGGGTGATCTGAGGTGGGAAGGTGCATAAATTGGGGTGATCTGAGGTGGGAAGGTGCATAAATTGGGGTGATCTGAGGTGGGAAGGTGCATAAATTGGGATGATCTGAGGTGGGAAGGTGCATAAATTGGGATGATCTGAGGTGGGAAGGTGCATGAATTGGGGTGATCTGAGGTGGGAAGGTGCATAAATTGGGATGATCTGAGGTGGGAAGGTGCATAAATTGGGATGATCTGAGGTGGGAAGGTGCATGAATTGGGGTGATCTGAGGTGGGAAGGTGCATAAATTGGGATGATCTGAGGTGGGAAGGTGCATAAATTGGGATGATCTGAGGTGGGAAGGTGCATGAATTGGGGTGATCTGAGGTGGGAAGGTGCATGAATTGGGGTGATCTGAGGTGGGAAGGTGCATGAATTGGGGTGATCTGAGGTGGGAAGGTGCTAGGGTGACCACATTTCCATACAGCCATTCAGGGACACCCCCCCCCCCCCCCCCAGCAAGCAGCGGTCGGTGACATCACAAGGAGGCAGTGCCGCCATATGACGTGCCCGAGAGGCCCCGCCCCTTACCTATTTAAGCATTTGTTTCATGTATGGAAGCCCGACATTGCAGCTGCTTAGATTCACAGAGTGTAATTGTTCTTGCGATGTTGGGCTAACATACATGAAACAAATGCTGTTTATATCTAAGGCACTAAAGTTGTATATAAAACTCTGTACTTTATACCACAAAAGAAATACAAATGACACAAGGGATCTGGGGTAAAAACTGCACATACACTGACCTACCCGACTACTACACTGACCTACTGTACCTGATTCCTACACTGACCTACCTGACCACTACACTGACCTTCCTGATCCCTACACTGACCTACCTGACCACTACACTGACCTTCCTGATCCCTACACTGACCTAATTGATTGCTGCATTGAAATACCTGACCACTACACTAACCTGATTCCTACACTGACCTACCTGATCATTACACTGACCTACCCGATTCCTACCCCGTCCATTGGGGGAGCATGTCAGATCCTCAGCTCTAAGGGACTAATGCTGGGACCTGTAGTCCTTCATTAGGAGGATGAGGCCAGTGGCAGACTGGCAGTGCTGGGGGCATGGGTTAAGTGGCAGTGCTTGGGAAGGGATGGGATCACTAACTCTCACTTGCTGTCACCTGTTAGTGTCCATTTGGGAGGGGAGAGGGGCTTGGTGAGGGTGGGAGAAGGGGTGGGAGAGAGAGAGAGAAGGGGTGGAAGAGAGAGAGAGAGAGAGAGAAGGGGAGAGAGAGAGAGAGAGAAGGGGTGGGAGGGAGAGAGAGAGAGAGAGAGAAGGGGTGGGAGGGAGAGAGAGAGAGAGAGAGAAGGGGTGGGAGGGAGAGAGAGAGAGAGAGAAGGGGTGAAAGAGAGAGAGAGAAGGGGTGGGAGAGAGAGAAGGGGTGGGAGAGAGAAGGGGTGGGAGAGAGAGAGAAGGGGTGGGAGAGAGAGAGAGAGAAGGGGTGGGAGAGAGAGAGA